>NC_046363.1:1202206-1254706 GCF_011125445.2 Fundulus heteroclitus
TCTTCTAACAGGGTGTTAAAAAACCTTGAGGAAAGGAAGGCTTTATTGATCTTGGCTTGTTTTTTTTATCTAAATAGAATGAATTTTTAAAAATAATTTTTATAGTAAAAACTAAAAAAAAGAAGAGAATAACAGAGGTTTTGTCCTTCTCATTCATGTACAACACATACAATAAGAGTGGCTTTCTAGCAGACCCTAGAAGGATTTGGCCCAAAACTCAAAGATGAAGAAATATTTCACTTATTGACATTACTCCATTCAGATATCCAACTAAACATCTAAATCAATGGAAGAATGGCTACTCTGAAAGACAACACTTGATGAAAGAGCAGAGTTCAGACCACATAATAATTAAATTCCTGAGTACCGGCAATTTCAAGTCATACAGCAACCTGTGCTTTGAAAGCGTAGCAACCTAGTGAAAATAAAGAAAATAACGACCAAATATATATTTTTAAAAAGCAGATCCAGTTTTAAATCCATAAAAGATGAGATCTCAGGCATATATATGTTGATAAAATTACATTACACATCAGCAGCATGTTTTAATTATTTTTCCAAGGCATTGCACCATCAAGTCAAGGTAAAAGCTACTTTTCCCTTTTTCTTGTTACTATGGTAACGATATACTGCTTCAAGTCATTTAAAATCTCCACGGGTAGTTTGCTTTGGCCTTCCCATGACTGTACAGAAAGTCAGTGATGTTGCCATGCTAAGAGATTGGAAGAAGATCAAATCCTTTTTTGTGTATTTTTTATTGCTTTATTTTCAAAATCAGAGGACATTCAGCAGTGCTTACTTTATAACTGATTGTCTTGATTGTCTTTGTTAAAGTTGAGTCCTGCTGAAAAACAACTCACGTAGAGCCCTCTATACACAAACAAAAACAACAACAATAAACATACATTTTATTTAAAAAAGAACTATTCAGAACCTTTAAGGGCACTGTACAAACTAGAGTGATGAAGATAAAATAAAGATAAATCCATGACTGACTTTATTGTGTTTGAAATATTTTCTTTAGTTGTGTTGCTTTGAAGCAAACGGGTATCAGGCAGGTGGATGTCTGTTACCTTTACTGTGTCATAAACATGTATGCAGCTTGGCTTCAGAGACTCTTCAAATGTGTTTGCACTCCATTAATACCATCACCATCCCATAATTTCAACACAGAAATAAAGAGAGCAATCCCTGGCCTGTTAAATATGAAATAATAAAATAATAAAAAAGAAGCTTCAACAGCCCACAACTTTCCCATTCTGATAATGCACAAAAAAACAAAACAAAAATGCTACAACTTGCAGCATGTTTTAGATGCATACAGCAGGACTCTTTAACATCTCTGCTGGCTTCTGCCTCATTTAAACATCAAACAGAGATATGGAATAACTATTAATGTAGTGATAATTTGCTTTTAGAGTGGCAGTCTTGTCAAAGTTCTTTTAATTCCTGTCTTTTCTTTCCTGTCTTGGTTTTTCTTTTTGTTATATGATAACTTATCCTATAATTTCCCTGCTGCTCTGTTAAGTGTAACAAATTATCTAGGATGTCACTCATTACCATGTAACCTCTCACCTCCAAGCAACTGACCAAGACTAGATTATTAATAAAAACTCAGTTGGTTTGTTAAAAAATTACTTCCTGGATTAGTTCCTGAATTATTCTGCATAAAACACAGGAGCTCCTAGGTCAGTTTAGTTTATGCTTTGTGACAGGTGCATTTTGGCATTCAAAGAAAAAAACGTTGGTATTACCTAAAACAATTGGTGTTATGCCATAATATGCCATGATGAATCTCAGATTGGATTCTGAACTGTGGAAGAGTTTAATTAAAGGAATTCCACTCTGGCCGCAACATGAGACACTCAAGGCTTGGACGGCCCCTTCTTCCCATCAGGAGGTCAGCTGTGACCCCTGCTTGCTATAAAACCTTGCTTCCACAGACACAGAGCTCTCTTCTTCTTCTGCGACTCTCTCCTCCTGACTCCAAGCTGCTGAGACATCACACCTCCAAACCCTCTGAGGACCAGCACTCAAGGAGAGGTGTGTGACTGAAGTGACTGAAGGCCTCCAGGAACCATGCATGGGGCCTGGAAGAGGCCGCGAGCTGAGTGAGGATGAGCCTTTCTGAAACTCAGTTCCTCCCTGGCATAGGGGAAAACTGCCAGCCGATTCAAAGATAAGTCTCTCACTTCTGCTTAAAACAGATGTCAAAGTGAAGGAATCCGTCTATGCAATGTCTATACAACGCTGTTAGCTCATGCTACAGAGCCAAGCGCTAGCCCGCTAACGCTAGCCAACCACTTCCTCCTTCAACGCCCCTTCCGTGAATGGCCAAACTGAACAGAACTGACACGAGAAAAGGACATGTTTGGGCAGCGGGCTGAGGGTGAAGTAAAAGGTTTATTAGGAAATATCTTGTAAACCGTGTACACCTGGTATTTTGAACAAAAGGCTAACAATATAGCATTGCTAGCATTTGTTAACATGTTAGCGCCGAGCGTCTGCTAGCCAACATGCTAATATTCTGAGGACAAACCGGTCCTCAGAATATTATTTCAACAAATAATGTTTTGTTTAACTTGGGCTTTGCATTGTGAATAGATTGAAATACATGGCAAATGTTTTAACTCCATTCCATGTTTTTGTTAATCAGATCTGCAGTGAACCAGGATTCACTGAAGTATTCTGATTTTGACCAACCACTTTTGTTTTGTCTTTTGTTTGTTTTGCATGTAAATAGTTCCTTAGCTTCTTTTTATCTTCATTTTTCTTAGTAGTTTAGTTAAGTTTCACTAGCCTAGTAGGATTTATTAATCGAAAAAGTGTGTTAATTCAGGTAAACAGCATCACATATTGATGTTCTCTGGATGTTCATTTTATTTCTGTTATTAAATTCTTGAACTTGAAAAGAAGTTGTCACTCCTTTATTCTATGTGTGTGCAGGTTTTGCTGTTAAAAGATCGAATTCATCCCTTTCAACCATTGTCCTGATATCAGCTTAAGAGCTGATCATCACCAGACAATACCTAACAGACAGAGAGTTATTTATGAAACATTAAATAACTTTAAACAGTGTATAATTGCACAACAGCTGTAATGAGTAATTGCATAAAAGATGACATGGTTTGTGAAGTGTAGTGTTGTATTTATCAGGGCCGGGACTTTAACGCGTTAATTATAATTAATTGATGAAATAGATTTTAATGCGTTAAAATTGTAACGCAATTAATCACATTCTTTTTCTATACAAAAAAAGTCCCAATCCGGAACCTTTATTTTAGCATATTCCTGGAACGCCCATAAAGCGGACGCACAAGCGATATTCAAAAAGAAACAGCCATGGACGAAGAAACAGCTTCTCTCGGCCTGCTGGGGGCAAACTTCTGCTTCAAAAGAATATCTGATGGGACGTTGGATAAGATTATTTTTATGTGCAAGTTGTGCAAAAAAGAGTTTGCCTATCACTAAAGCCATTCAACCCTAAAATATCATCTCAATGCAAAACATGGTGCGGCAAGCACAGCCGCCCCCAACGCTAATGCCAGCATCCACACAGTCGTGGCTCAAATAAATGCAACAGCCAGTTTACATTGGACAAGATGACCAACTTCAAAAGGCAAAATAAGTAAGTCTACATCTGAAAAAATTAAGTAACTCTCTGGCAGAATGGATCACTGTGGATTGTAGACCACTTTCAGTAGTAGCGGAAAGGGGGCTACAGTCTGTGTTAGAAATAGCATAATCTGACCCAGTTTACGAACTACCGTGCAGAAAATCAATGGCGAGCAAGACCACGCAGCATTATGATGATAAAAAGCAGACAAAACAAGACATATCCAAGGCAGTTGAGTTTGTTGCTTTGACAGGGAATCATTGGACCTCTGTGAGCAATTCTAACTACCTTGGCATGACTGCACACACTATATACATCACCAAAAAAGACTGGCATTTAGTGTCTTTTGTCTTCACTATACAAAAAAACAATAACAGACATTGCACTAAACTGTGCAGACCAGAAATTGAGCAAAACGTTACAACAATTGGTACAGATTGTGCCAGAAACATGATGGCAGCAGCAAGACAGCTCCATTTCAAGCACATACCCTGTGTTGACCTTTTTTTCTATCAACAGAAAATGTTAAGCCCTTAAAGTCAATAATCTAGGCATTTTTTTAAATTTTTTCACATATTGAAAAATGTGTGAAAAAATTGTTTGTGTACTGTTTACATTTCTAAAGAAATATTTTTTCAAAGAAGTTACATGATTGATCAGTGGTTCCTAAAATACTTGAAAGCTGAATAGATCTAACTTTACGAATCAGATGATTGAATATCTTAAACAGCAGACTAAAAATAAATATCTTTGTTGTTGAGCTCATGTCTATTGATTCAATAATTTAGCAGCCAAGAGATTTAAAATGTTTACTTTGCTAATAAATGACTTTCAATTAAAATGCGATTAATTACGATTAATTAATTATCAACACTCTAACTCGATTCACATTTTTAAGTCCCACCACTAGTATATATTTTAGGGTACATTCTCTTGCAGAACACAATACGTTTGAAGAAGATTTATTAAATAAATTCTAGAGCATTATTTATTAAGGTCTGCTGTGGGCAGTCTTCTGACGATTGTTTGATTATTCAGTGCCAAATAAAACTATCTTATATATTTTGCATTTGGAAGAGTTATGACAGCTGCTGCAACAAGGAGGCATTTTAGGACACATATGGAGAGTGTGTTTCCACTTGTGTTTCCACTTTTTTTGGATTGCCTGAGAAAGATATTTTCAGAAAAATACTCATTGAAGATGAAGCTTATTCCTCAAACCTGCAAAGGTTTTGCTAACTTATCACTGTTGCTTGTGGTCCTTCACATTTTATTTTACAATGTAAATGTTACATTTTACCCCATCTTCTTTGGAAATCAGTAACATAGCTATAGAAAATGCACAGAAAGCTCCTAAAGAAGTGTTTCATTAGCCTGTTTGTTAGTTATGCCTTAGATTACATTGAGGTGGTCTGAGCATCTGATCATGATGCGTCCCTTGGCATTAGCAATATATGAGATCTTAAACAATTCTTTACTGCCTGAATTTATTTAGTCATAAAAAATAATTAGTTGTTTATAGATCACACAAACTCTCTTAACGCTCTTAAAATCAAGACTGTTTCAATTATATAACTATTATACTTTTATAAAAATAAATAATGTCCAAATAATATATAATAAAGATAAATGTAACACATGAATAAGTAATATTTCACCATTCAAAAGTAAAAAAAGAAAAGAAAAATTACACTTTAATTTTCTACACGCAGACTGGCGTGTAATCAATAATCATAATCAAATCAAATGTATTTATATAGCGCATATAGGAACTGCTGCCATTGGCCAAAGTGCTGCACACACAAAAAAAAAAAAAAATCAATGATAATTCAAATACAAACACTGTACAAATCAAGAAAAATTTTGAAAAACTCTGCATTAAAGCCAGTAAGTATAAATGTGTTTTAAGAAGATATTTAAATGCACCAAGAGTTGAGGCCTGTCCAATATGAAGGAGCAGCTGGTTCTACAGTTTAGAAGCTACAACAGAAAAAGCCCAATCACCACTGTAGACCAGCCTGGACCTTGGGACAACTAAACACAAATGGACATTAGATCTAAGGGATCAGGAGGGCACATAAGACTGCAGGAGATCAGACAAATATGCAGGTGGCAGCCCATTTAGGGCCTTATAGGTCAACAGTAAAACTTTAAAATCAATTCTAAAATGAACAAACAGCCAGTGAAGAGAAACAAGCACTGGTGAAATATGTGCACGCTTTTTTGTTAGTGTTAAGAGGCGAGCTGCAGCGTCCCGAACCAACTGCAGTTGTGAGAGGCGGGCCTGGCTTACACCAACATACAGAGAATTGCAATAATCAAGTTGGGAGCTAATAAATCCGTGAATCGCCCAATCAAAATCATTAAAAGATAAAAATTATTTGACTTTGGATAAAAATCTCAGTTTAAATGAAATATCTTTTTACAATAGAACTGACCTGTTTCTCAAGATTAAGACTATGTCATGGTGCAGCTTTGCCTGCTGCACCATGACAAGGGGAGGCACTATGTCATGGTGCAGACTATGTGGGCGACTGTGGCTTGATGGGTTAATTCCAGCTTCCCCTTGACATATGTCGACGCCCCCCCGGGCAAGGCACTTAACCCCAAGTTGCCTACTGAGCTGCGTCTCGGTGTATGAATGTGTGTGCATTAGTGACAGCGATTGGGTGAATGTGGCTATAGTGTATAGCGCTTTGGGTGGACTGGAAAAGCGCTATATAAGTTCAGTCCATTTACCATATGGGACCAAAAATCATGACTTCAGTTTTATTCTGATTGAAGTTCAGAACATTTTAAGCCTTCCAGACTGTTACCCCAGTAAGGCAGTCAAAAGTGGTTTAAGTGAGAAAGGTTGGTTGTGCTTCAACTCAAAATAAGTATGAGTATCATCTGCATATGAATGAAAGAAAATATTAAGTGGAACCAAAAAGGAGCATGTAGATGGGAAATAAAATAGGTCCAAGAAGGGATCCTTAAGGAACTCCACATGTAAGGGGAGCTGAGGGGGAAGCAGATTCTCCAGTACTTACACAGAAACTCCTATCTGACAAATAGGACATGGACCAGTCCAGTGCAGAGTACTTGATACCACTTAGATCAAATCTGGAGAGCAAGATACTGTGGTCAACGGTATCAAAGACAGCTGTCAGAGAAGAAGGAGAATAACAGAGTCTCCTGGATTTGTAGCAAATAAAAGATCATTAAATATATTTAAAAATGCAGTTTCAGTGCTATGAAGGGTTTTAAAACCTGACTGACAATTTTCAAGGATGTTGGGAGTATTTAAAAAAGACTGCAGCTGAATAAAAACTATCCTTTCTAAAATCTTTGATCGAAAAGGAAGCTTTGAAATGGGCCTAAAGGTTTAAAGAACAGACAAATCAAGACTGGGTTTCTTCAGCAACGGTTGCACGACTGTATGTTTAAAACAATCTTGAACAACACCTGCGTTTAGACTGCTATTAAAAATCTCCAAATTCTCAGACCCA
Organism: Fundulus heteroclitus; assembly: GCF_011125445.2. Classification (NCBI taxonomy): domain Eukaryota; kingdom Metazoa; phylum Chordata; class Actinopteri; order Cyprinodontiformes; family Fundulidae; genus Fundulus; species Fundulus heteroclitus. The sequence continues at coordinate 1,209,314 of NC_046363.1, forward strand.
ACAGATTTTACAATGAGGATAGGAAGAACGCTTCATTTTATTATCTATCATTTTAGTATTATCAACTGATTAAAGCACACAAGTTCGAACTGTTGAAAGACAGCAGGACTTGCAATAACGGTGGAAGGTTCATGTAAACTAAGATTTTGTATTTTATTGACAAAAAAACTGTTGGACGATTTAAACTCTAATTGCAGTTATATTGGGGTTCTCATAGCTTGCTGGATAAATCTCATCGGTCAGAAACTGATCAGATAGTCTTGTTCCAGCATAAATGAGCTCATAACAGCTAATTAATACATGCATTAGTGGTATCAATCATTACAAGCTTATAGCCCTAGGATCACCACCATTTGAACCATATTTTGTTATAGCTACTATTTGAGTTTGAATGACCTATTATTAAAATTAGAATACCAAATTATAATTAATAATAATAGTCATATTCAAACAGCTTTCTGGCATAACAGTACTTTGTTTTATCTTATCAGTTCTTCTGGCCTGCTCCAATCACTTCTGTCACCAACCTTTATTCAGTTCACCTGCCAGCATTCTTTCACCTCTTTGGCACCACCCTATTTGTCTTCCTGTCACTCCCCTTCACCAGTCTCCATCCAATCAGCTTCAGTTTACTTCCAGCCACCCGATCAGGTTCAGCCATTCTGGTAATTAGTTTCACTCCGTTCACCTGCTCACTCCTTTACTTATACCTGCCTCTGTCTCCTGCACTCTGCCAGATCATTGTCTTTCGAGCCTTTGGTGAGTGTTGTTCAGCATTCCCTTTTGGTTTGTCCTGTCGATATTACCCAATTGCCTCCGGATTTCTGAGCCAGCCTGAACCTTGGACCTGTTTTTTCTTGCCCTGTTCTGACTGCCTGCTTGTATTACCTGACCAGCTTCTGTTTTTGGATTTCTGAGCTTGCCTGATCCCTGCCTGCATTGTCTGCTGAACTGTGTACCGACCTTGGACTTGTTATTTGACTACCGAGCCTGCCTGTCCCTGTCTAGACATTAGATAGCGATCTGGCAGTACTAATTAGGCTGTGGGCCAGAATCTATAGGATGACTTTTTGTATTAACTGTCAGGGGGCAACTTTCTTCCAGTTGGATAATTTGCTACACATAACAGTGATCTCAAAACACCAATGTTCCCACGTTTTCACTTGCACATTAATACGTTTAAGCTGATACAAAAATCGAAACTGTTGTGCTCCGGTCCAAGAGGTCACGTGATTCGAGTTTTGCTGCTCAGCCAACCAGATCGCTGTATTGTCAGCTGTGCAAGTTCAACCAGTTCATCACAGTTGCACCCGTAAGGTATTGTATGCATCTGTTTCCAGACATAGAAAGCCCAATAATACAATTTTCTCGTGCCAGTTGGCAGAGATCTTGGTGGCAAGTAAAAAGAAATAGCCCAGTTAATCCATCCATTTTCTAACACGCTTATCCCTTCTGGGATTGTGAGAGGTGCCGGTGCTGATCTCCACCTGTGAATGGGCGAGAGGCTGGGTATGCCCTGGACAGGTTGAGAGTCCATCGCAGGGCAGAAATAGCCCATAGTTTTGCCCAATTTACTGTGATATCACCAAGACCTGCTGCGCTAGGATAGCATAGGCGACAGGTGTTGTCATGCCAAACGACTTATCCCCGCCAGAATTTGAATTCCCTGCATCGGTAGAGTGATTGAAATCAATAAAAGTTTTAACCTCCAGCGTTGGGAAGTCTAATTATTTTTAAACATCACATTCTAATAAAATGAAATAGATTTTTAAACTCCTAATACATTGTTCTATTTTTTAAAAGCGACATATCTCGTTTTCTTAATATGGTTAATATCGCTATATGGTTCTTGGTTGAATTAAAATCCTATTAGATCTGATCATTTTGGCTGTACCTTTATTCAGTGTTCATTTGATCACACATGAAATCCGCTTTATGTTATCTATCCATGCGGGTCTAGCCATCAAAACAAGAAAAAGAAAAAAGACGAACAAGTAGACAGCTGTGATGGACTCAGGAAGGTGGATTTTTGGTTTCAGCAGACAGACATGCTAAAATCTAATAACATAAAGCTAATATTTGGTGACACATCTGGAAATGACCACAGAGCCGTTTTCTTTCTCAGAACGTGTTATATTGAGTGATCAATCGAGTTTTAACCAACATAGCAATCCCTTATGATAGCACTAACAAGTGTTACATTTTCAGTTTTATCCCACTAACTGAACGATAATGTAAAGACACCATTGCTATATTTTATTAAGAAAAGTAAAACATCTTCATTCCACGCCTAATAGGCTGGAAATGTGGCGGAGTTGACTGGATTCATTCTTCAGGCTGAATGTGCTCCCGACACAGGGGAACAAATTCTGGCGGGGATAAGTCGTTTGGCACAACACCTGTGCTATTCTAGCGCAGCAGGTCTTGGTGATATCACAGTAAATTGGGCAAAAGTCTGGGCTATTTCTGCCCTGCGATGGACTGCTGACCTGTCCAGGGTATACCCCGCCTCTTGCCCATTGACAGCTGGAGATCGGCACCAGCACCTCACAACCCCAGCAGGAATAAGCGTGATGGCAGAGATCTTGATGGCAAGGAAAAATAAATAGCCCAGTCCATCCATCCACTTTCCAACTGCACCCAGAAAATGGTATTATTGGGCTTTCTTCATCTGGAAACAGATGCAAACAACACCTTACGGGCGCAGCCATGATGAACTGGTTGAACTCGCACAGATGACAATACAGCGATCTGATTGGCTGAGCAGCAAAACTTGAATCATGTGACCTCTTGGACCAGAGCGCTACAGTTTAGATTTTCTATCGGCTATAACTTATTAATGTGCAAGTAAAAACGTGGGAATATTGGTGTTTTGAGATCACTGCTATGTGTAGCAACTTGTCCAAGTGCAAGAAAGTTGCCCCCTGACAGTTCATACGAAAGTTCTTAAGGAGACATCCTATAGATTCTGGCCCATGGACTAAATATCTGTGGAAAAGATGATTGAGCCACAGGTCGCAAGTTTAGTAAGTTTATCCCACGACTCCTAAGGCCGGAAAAACAGCAGCAAGCGGGACCACTGTGGAAACCAAAGCTCACCAGTGGAATCAGACAGGGTTCAACTGGATCCACAAGGCAAGGCAAGGCAAGGCAAGGCAAGGCAAGGCAAGGCAAATTTATTTATATAGCACAATTCAGTACAGAGACAATGCAAAGTGCTTTACATGATTAAAATATAGGAATAAAAGCAAGTAGGGATAGAATGTAGAAACAAAAAAGAACATTTGAAAACAGTAAAACAGTTTAACTTGAACATTCAAAGGCAATTTTAAACAAATGTGTTTTTAATCTCGATTTAAAGGAACTCAGGCTTTCAGCACTTTTACAGTTTTCTGGAAGTTTGTTCCAGATAAGTGGAGCATAGGAACTAAATGCTGCTTCTCCGTGTTTGGTTCGTGTTCTAGGTATGCAGAGAAGGCTGGAGCCAGAAGACCTGAGTGGTCTGGAGGGTTTATACGCTGATAACAAGTCTGTGATGTATTTAAGTGCTAAGCCATTTAGGGATTTATAGACTAACAGAAGTATTTTAAAGCGCCACGTCAGACGATAGACCGATTCGGTCAAGGAAGAACATGCATGGCACATTTTCAGCTTTGGCAGCCTTCCTGCTTGTTTTCCCCGATGGCAGCAACGCCGCCTATGACGGTGTCTCCAGGTGGACATTTGTGAATCATGGAACAGGTACACAGGGACATCAGCCAGTAGAGGAGGACGCTTGTTGCTGGACCCATCATGGTTAAAATAGGTTAGCCTGGTGGCAAATACACAAAGCTCCAACAGCGACTGATGATTATTTGCCAAAAATGACTTCCCAGCCAAGATAAAAGTGTCAAAAACAAAACAAACAAAAGGAGAGATTTCAGAATGAGATGGCAAGCCGTTGACACAGTCGCCTTTTGTCATCTTCTCCTAAATCAGATCCACGGGTTTAGGGAGACTTTCTCTCATCTGACACGAACCGGCGTTAACTAAATTAACTGAGACGCGCAGCCCACGGCACCAGACTGCCTGCAGTGGATTTAACCCAAACAAACTTTGCTGAATCAGCACAGCACAAATATCTAATATCCAACCTATAAAGATAATTTAACTGCTGTCAAAAGTCTGGGTTTTATTTGCTTCAAAGTCTGTGACAGCTGTCCCAACTGTCACACAGAGACACAGGAAGGGTAATGGTTTTCTGTTCTTCCTTAATATTACTTTACATATTGATTTGAGTAGTTTAGATTCTTTGGCCTTTAGTTTATTTAATTTTACCATTTCGTTAATGTTTCATCTTTTTGTAACTTAGTTCAATAGTAATATTTATCTAATTTAAAGATTTAGTAATGTGCTGACTAGTATTTGTTTAAGTTCTTGTGTGTTTAATTACCCCTGTGTGTAAATTAGCAGTGGTCTGATCAGCCACTATTTAAGTTCCCCCTCATGTCTCGTTTGTTAGGTCAGTTTTGTGCTTGAGTTTTTTGTGTTACTACCTGAGTTGTAGTTTGTTATGTTGACCTCAGTTTTTGGGCCCCAACTTATCATTTTTGAATAATTTTTGTATTTTTGTAATAAATTAAGAATATATTTTTGAAATTTCTTCAACGTCTCTTTGGCTGGTCTATGTAAAACCTTCCCAAAGTCCTTATTGTCATTTTTGCCATGGCTGAGCCCTAAATTGTAACTCCATAAGGCAAACTAGGGAGCAGGTCAGACAGTTCGAAGTAGTGCTTAAAGCCACACCCAGGAAACGCTCACCACTTTCTAGCTACACTGAAAAGCAGCAGGACTAGAATAAAATAGGGTCAAGTACAGGAGGGCTAAAAATGGCAATGGAAAAGTGGCACAAGATACCATACTGCTGAGAAGCCCTGTAGAAGGAGCAGAAAAAACCCCAATATGTGGACAAATACTCATGAGCACAGGCTACTTCTACCACCCTACTCACAATGAATGCACAAATAAATTCAAAGACACAGAACCCCCCACCCCCAATTGTCTTTGAGAGTGAGGCTGACTGCTGACGGTCGATGGTGTATCTTTAATTAAACAGACAGAGCTGGGGAGAAGCTGAGTAACTGTGTAAAACAGACCTAATTAAAGCTATACCACATCCTGGTCCCTTTGCAGATTCTGGTTAACACAAGTCCATTTTTCTCCAGGCAAATAAAAACAACAGACTTAGTGTCTCAACAAAACAAAACAGAAATCTAATGATACTTCTTTGTTTGAGTTGTTTTACTGAACCCCTTTCAAGTGAGATGGCTGAAGCAAATGACACAGCAAGTCTTCCAGGTGCTCTCAGCATGCAGTGCTGCAATTAAAGACCATTTGTTTAAAACAAAAAGTGTAGAATAAGAGGAAGTATTTTTTGTATAGATATTTCACATGTTTACTCTATATTTATTTGGTGCTAGATATTCTTTGTCAGCAAAGATTCCTAAATCTGTGCTGTTAAATAACTATTTATAATTCTGGTTATAATCCTAAAATTCAGAATTTTTTATTCTCAACAGAAAGCAAATCTCTGATTAAGCTTAATTGTGAAAAGTACATTGATTCTCACACTTGAAATAACCAAGTACAGATATTCTCTCTATATAGCGCTGTGAACAAGTATTTGTTCTTCTGGTTGATTTTTTATTTTTTAATGTCTGACGACATCCATCAAATGGATACTCCAGGGTAATCCTGCCTGAATTTAACATGGACCTCACAAAATGGTATTTAATGTCCACATGTTTGCATCTCTGTCTCTGTACAGAATTTTTAGCTAATGCTATAGCTCCCTGGTTGTCCTCATAGATTTTGCATCTGTATTCTCAACCATCAAATGATTTTAAGAGCTGCTGCAAGTAGATGCACTCTTGTGTGGTTGCAGCCAAAGCCACATACTCAGCCTCACGAGTTGACAAAGCTACAGTGGGCTGTCTTTTTGATTTCCATGAGACTGGAGGACCATTTTTGGATAGACTGATGCAATAACCTGATGTACTTCTTCGGTCACTCTCATCAGCTACCCAATTTGCATCACTGTATGCATATATGATGCCATTATCTGTGTACTTCTGAAAGCTGAGTACTTTGCTTTCAGTCCCTTTTAAGTACCTTAGAGTGTGTGTAACAGTAGTCCACTGCTCAGTAGTTGGTGTTGTAAAATACTGTGACAATTTACTGACTACAAAACACAAGTCTGGTCTTGTACAAATAGCTAGATAGATCCCAACAATTTCTCTGTATCTTTTCACATCCTCCAATGTTTCAGCATCCTCACTGTAATCTAGTCTCTGTTCACACGGTGTAGACCTAGCTTTACAGTTTTGCATGTCAAACCTCTCCAGTATTGTTGACAAATATGTGCATTGAGACATTTTAACACAGTCTTTGGTTTGGTCAAAATCAATTCCTAAGAAATGAGTTAACTGTCCAAGGTCTTTCATTCTAAAGTGAGAGTTTAGCATATCTTTTACATTTTTCATAATCATGTCATCATTTGTTGCTATAATCAAATCATCAACCCAAATTATTATGTTCACTTCCTCATCATCTGTAATTTTACTGTACACACAATGATCAGCTGGATTTTGCACAAAGTCATTCTCACATAGATAGTCATGCAACATTTTGTTCCAGTTGCGTCCTGATTGTTTAAGTCCATCTGTTCCATATAGATCTCAAATTCAATCGGTGCATGCAAATAGGCCGTTTTTACATCCATCTGGTGGACAATGAGATCCTCCTGAGTTGCTTTTTGTGCCAACACTCGGATACTGGTCATGTTAGCAGTAGGAGAAAAAGTCTCCTCATAGTTCACACCCTGTGTCTGACTGTATCCTTTGGCTACAAATCTTGCCTTGTATTTGTCAGATCCATCAACTTTATCAGTGCATAGACCCACTTGCCCCCACTACGTCTTTGCCCTATGGGAGTGTGGTCAGGGTGTATGTCTTATTGTCCTTTTAATGATCGCATTTCCTTGTCTATAGCACTGACCCACTCTTTTGCATTCGGTGAGTTTACAGCTGCATCATAAGTTTAAGGTACATTACACAAAAGTCTGTAACAATAGTTAATATCTTTCCCATCATCCTTAAACATACAAACATAATCACTCAAATATGCAGGCCTCTTCTTTTCTCTTACAGGGTATCGCCTTTGGTCAGGTAGGTTTTCATCCTGTTTTGGTTCACTACTTTGCTCTGATGTGGTCTCTCCCTCTTTTACAGTAACCTGTGAGCTACTAGGAGTCTTGACAGTCTGTCTGTTTATCACAAAATCATCCTCATCAACATCCAGCATCTCAGTATTTGCTCCATTTATAAACTTAACAAGTCTGTGCTTCAGAACTTTTCTGGTGCTGGGATAATAAATCAAATAGGCGGGGCTGTTCTTATCATAACCCAGAAAAATTCCTTTCTCACATTTCGAGTCCAATTTTCCCTTTTGTTGATGCTTATATGTGTAACACGACTGTCCAAACGGTTGCATCCTGGAAACATTGGGTTGCCTGACTGTTAACATATAGTAAGGAGTCTGTTGCACTTATTGTAGCACCTATTCCTCACTACAGCTGCTATCTGGACTGCATAGGTCCACATCGTCTTTGGTAGCCCACTCTGGATGAGCATACACCTGGCCATGTCAAAGAGAGTTCTCCAGTTCCTCTCAGCTGTACCATTTTGATGTGGAGAGTATGGGGCTAAGGTCTCATGCCTAATACCACTACGGCTCAATAATGCTTGGAACTCTTTGCAGGTGTATTCTGTGCCATTATCAGATCTTATGCATTTAACTTGTCCATATGGTGCCATATCTGCTAGAAACTTTTTAGTAGCTTGCTCTATGTCACTTTTATATTTCAGAAAGTAAACAAACACTGCACTAGAATAGTCATCTGTAAAGGATAGTGCATATGTATAACCCTCTTTGGACATAGGATCAATGTGACCGGCTAAATCTGTGTGCACCATCTCCAGTGGTGCTTTAGCCCTGGTGTCCGCCCCCCTGTTTCTAGTTGTGTAAATTTCCCTTGAGTGCAAACTTCACACACTGGTACAGAACTATTTTAATTTTTTATCTCCATGCCTTTCACAACATGTTTTAGTTTCTTGATGTCTGCATAATTACAATGACCTAGGATTTCATGCCAGGTCTGCAGATCATGGACTTTATTACACTGGTCATCACTGTCACTTTCTGACGTGTGCAGATAATAAAGCTTGTTGTGTACATGTATGGGGAATACAGTACCGTCTTCATGTAGAAGAACATTCTTCTTCTCTCTGAATGTCACTGTGGCACCACATGAGGTTGCAGCTTTGACAGAGAAGATATCCTGGGGGGATGAAAGAATGTACAGGGCTCCCCTCAGCGTAGTCCTGAGACCCTGCCCCCTGCTGTCGACCAGCCACACCTCAGCATCCCCTCTGTTCTTGACCACTCCTTTGCTCCTGGTCCCTTCTGCCAGCTCCACGCAGTGCGTCCCGGCCCGGAAATTGGAGTCAAAGCATTTGAACTTCGAGATGTCAGTGATAATATGTGATGTTGCGCCTGCATCCACCATCAGACCTATCCTCCTGACATCTGGCACCTGCAGCTCCGCGTCCCTGATCTGGAAGGCATACTTTCTGCTCTCCGCTTCAGACAGTCCCTGTGCGGTGTCCAGCTGCTTCTTCCTTCGCCTGTAGGTAGCATTGGTGTGCGTGTTGCTTTTGCATTGGTTACACCACTGTTTGCTGACAGGCCTTGGCGATGTGGCCTCTGGTGCCACACTTAAAACAAACAATGTCCACAGTGTCACTGTCCTGCACACTTTCTTGCGCTCATCTTGTGCCAAATTGCGCGCGTACTTTCATCACATTATCTTCAGACGCAGATGCACGCATGTTCTCAATGTCCTCAAAACTTCTAAGCTTTGTGTTAAATTCGGCAAAAGTCATTGGGTCCTCGCTCTAAAACACATGGATCGTAAAAGGCTTAAAAGTTTCTGGTAGCCCCTTCAGTACAATCGCTATGAGCAATTCATCACTGAGTGTCTCACCTGCGCTCCTCAAAGCAGTGATCGCAGTCTCTGCCCTTATCACGTATTTAGTGACGTTCTCCATAGGTGATTTTTGTAGTGATGTGAGTTCAGTGTACAAGTTTATCACTCTGGGCTTTCCTTTTCCTGTGTAATATCCGCGGAGGATCCTCAGTGCCGCTCGCCCATCATCTGCCACCTCACGCATCACCAGCGACAAGCTCTTATCATCCAGAAACTGGATGAGTTCCGCGTATGCCTCCGCGTTCCTCTCATCATCACTGTCGTCATCTGTGCCTGGTGCGTTCAGGATAGTGTCCTTCAGCCCTCGCAGATGGAGGTGGCCCAAAAACTTAGTCTCCCACAGCTCGTATCCTTTTTTGTCTCCATCAAACATGAGCCTGCCCCAGCAACTTGGTGCTGTGTCCTTCCCTCTTTTTGACATGTTTAAATAAACTCAGGTGCACGCATGTAATGTCGCAACATTCACCTGTTACACCACTTAAAAGTGTGTCAAATGCTCTGGGCCCATAACCTGTTAGCAGAGTCTCTTACACAGCTTTTCGCGTAGCCATTTAAGACACACTCAGTCTGAAATTCCTTTTCGTGTGACCACCGCTCACTCACGGGCACACTAATTTATTACCACACAGGTGTAGGCCACTGATTATCTTGTCACGTGAGCATGTAAGTGTAACGTCATCTTTACCACAGAAACAATTAACAATAAACAATAATGAGAGCACAGCTCAACACTTTTATTCATGAATGAACTCATAAATCAATCAAATCATCGGTATCTACAGGGAATGTTTCAAAGATCTACCAGTCGATCATGATCGACGGGTTGGCGACCACTGCTATAGAGTGTGTCCTGGGCTGGATCCTTCAACATGACTCTAGCCAGATGGATGTCGTTCCACAGAGCTCCACACATCCATCTGGGATTGTTCCATTGGAGATGTATTTCAGAAGGAGGGGCCTTATCAGAAATTCTTGCATATGATTAGATAAACCACTTGTCAGTCATCTATACTGACATGCTACTACAACCACTCACACCAAAACCACCCCGTGACGCTGACGTTAGGGAAGATCAAGCTCTTGCCAAACCTGGTCGGGAGAAGGGTGAAAACATCGTTTCCACTAACAAAAGCCTTCAATGCCGTTCTCTGGTATTCTTCCAAAGAATTAATATTCGGAAGATTGGACAACAATGTTTCCGTTTTCTTCCTCGCTGCGAGCTGTCATTGTTCTCTAAATCCAAACAGTCGCTTCTCTGACACGTCACATCTATAAAAATCCCGCCCAGCGATCCTGATTTTAGTTGTCCGATGATGTTACAGCGGGCGACGAAGGCTGTAAATGCGGCCGACGAATGTGTCACTGTGGGTTGAAGAGAATTTCTTAACTGTAAACAGCAATAGTGGAGAGGAGTAAAAAGTTGTGAATAAAGTTGGATATATTATGCTTTCTGTGAGATAAAATTTTTTTAATAGAGGTTTTAGGTGACAAATTACCTATGTTAACCCGAAATATCCTCTCGGTGTATTGACATATCGCTTGATTTTGAAAAGACATGCTAGGACCACAGCCCACCTTGTCGGCATCAACCTGACTTGGTAGCAGAGGTTTTCCGTGGTGAGGGAAAACGCTTTCCTCCTTTCTCTCCTTTCACTCCCAGTGGTTTCCAGCTCATCATGCACCCGTTGTGGCTCGCTATCCCGAGAGAGAACAGCTTTATCCCGGCATAATTCCTTTCCAACACCTGCTGGCTTTCCGCAATGTGAAGTAATTCAGATATCAAACTGTTCAGTCAGCTCTTTCTTATTATTCTCTACAAAGAAATTATTTAGAATTTTGCTCAGAAAGTTAGTGTTTAAGTTGGAAAAGGTTTTACTAATAAATTGCACAAAAATGGTCATCAATGAATTTTGTTTAGTGGTATATTTCTGCATCAACATAAACATTCAGCTGAATGAGAATAAAATGAAAGATGATAAAACAAAATTAAATTAAAAAAAAAATTTTTTTTTTACACTAAAGCGCTGTCTATTCAGTGAGCTGCAAGTATAGCTATAAGACCCGGCCCACGAAGACTGGCTCCTTCAAAAAAGGATGCAGCCCTGATTTAAGACCTCCAGACCTGACTTAAAACTCTGTGTTGGATTGCTATTGCCTGGGTAAAGAACCAGCTAGTCATACTGCTCGCAGTGCAGTATGACTGAACAATGACAAATATTTCAACATAATGAGCTGATAATTTTATAAGCATTCAGTTCACAATTTCATTGTCACTTTTAATATTTATATCTTACTTATTCAAGTAGATAATTATTTCATGTTTTATTAATTTATTAATAAAACACAAAGTACAAATAAAAATAAAAACCAAATCCTTGTTACCAACACATCAGAGCTAAACACAAGACAATCTAAAGCGCTTTTGTTTTACAAAACAAACATTGTTTTTTATATGTACTATAGCTGAGCGTCTTTGTTTTGCACATTTCCTTTTCTTTAAAAAAATTATTACAATACTTTCAAATAACGCACAAAACCTTTCAATGTTCACCTGAACAACAGCACTGTTATATTCCTAAAACCTGAATAACAGTCGTATGTGGAACTCTTTGGCTATTGATTTTGATTAAATATTTTTATTCAATCCATTTTTGGAAACTTTGTGCTTATATAGTTAGAATGGAAATAGTGGAAATCAGAAAAATAAGAGTGGAGAAAGTGCTATCTTGGAAAAAGTAAGAAGTAAAAGAAAGTGTTACTTTGCCATGGCCTTCCCATCTCATTTATTTCGCTTATGTGGTATTTTGTTCTGACCCATGAGCCCCCCCAACCCCAACCCATCCCTACCTCACCCCACCCCTTAAAAGAAAAAGGGGTATTGGTAGTGGTGAGAACAGGGCCCTTGAGGGTTAGAATCCCTGACTACCACTCTGGGTCCCTGAGCAAGACCCTTAGCCCTAAAAAGCCCCCGGGTGCCTCACTGTTCTCCTTAATGGTGTGTTCAGGCTGAACATGAGTTGAGCATCAGGGGTGTCTGGTTTTCATGCAAAGTCTGTGGTGGACGCTCGTCTTGGGATGTCAAGAAATCGTCTTCTAGGCTTAGACAAGTCACGCCAACCAATCAGAGAAGCTTAACTTTGTGACGTATGTGGAATGTATTAACTTTGATCCATTTTTTAGTACACATTTATGAAGGTATAACATGCTTTTAATATGCAATTTATTTGCTTTGAGGCCATGTCTGTTTGTCAGAAGAATAGAATGTGAATAGATTAAGGTTAAATGAGCTGTTTACGAGCAAAAGTATCAGGAGAGAGTTTCAAGGCCAGTTCTTAATTTTTGGTAAATATTGAGAGGTCTGGTGAGGATTAATATTTTGGCCGGTATAAAATATGCCTGGCCGGTTGATTTTTACATCTACCGGCCAACTTGGCCGGTGAATCAGGAAGTTAATTTTGGACACTGTATACAGCTCCCTCCTGAGAGAGAGAGCTATCCGTCTCTGTCGGACTAAACTGCCCTGTTTCTAACATAAGGCCAAAATAAATAACTTTTATTTTGAATTAACTTATATGGTTTAATGGCACTTGCGTGTACTCCAGACACAAGGTTCCTTACATGAATGCACTTCTGGTTTAGAAATTACAGTCAGGCAGTCTTGTAGACTGCTCAGGGGTCCTGTTTCGGGGCCGATCAGGTGGTGACAGAGTGTACCCTAATGCTCCGAATATCCATTGAGCGGAGCGGCTTCGTTGCTTACCAAAGTCGTACTTACAAATTTTAACAGATTTTTGAGCACATTGTACCACATAAAATTGGTCAGTAAGCACAAGTTAAGCAATCATATATAAAGGAGCCCCGGATTATAAGGCGCACCATCAATTTGTGAAAAAATTGAAGACTTTTAAGTTTGCCTTTTAGTCCGAAAAATACAGTAGTCTATTTTATCATGGGACGAAACGTCCCATTGCTGAAAGCAACACTAGTCTGTGTGCAGCTCCTAAACCAAATAGTGAAATTCACCAAATTCTGAATGCCTCCCAATTATCTAGTGAATCCTGACATGGTGCAGAGGCACCCAAAAACGATGTTCTCTGGCAAATAAGGCCAAGCTCTTCATTGCTTCTGCCACTGTACACAAGCGACCGTAGAAGGAAAAGAACAGGGTAGCTCCTCCCAAGGCATGGGATATACTCGTGTGACTGTCCTCAATGTGGTCAGACGTGGGGCTAGAGCATTTTTAACACTCTATATGTGGGTCTTAATTTAAAGTGCACAAGTTTCCAAGTTGAGGCGTTGGAAACGCTCCTCGTTCCTTGTTCCAACCGAGACGCTACTTTTCCGATCAAAACACAGACCGGTGTTATGCCGAAAAGTGCAATAAAACCGTGAGAGTCGACGTGAGTTTTGAAACTGAAAAGCTTTGTCTTAAGCAGAAGATCAAACATGCACAGCACACAGCACCGCGTTCGTAGACCAGTGTGATGCATTCATGAGCGTCAGAAAGCTATGGTGCATTCAGGAGCGTGGGACATTTCAAACTCACAAGGAAAGAGGCATAAAACGGAATAGAACTTAACTCATACAGTAATGTATTTATCCAGAAACAGCGTGGGCTTTCTTACAATACTGAATGCTCTATAATTGTATTTCTGATATTTTTTTGATTATGCACATCTGTTAGCTTTTTATTCAGAAAAATCTATAATATTACATACAGTGACGGACTGGGATTAAAAAACGGCCCTGGCATTTCACCAACCAGCGGCCCACATGGGGACGTGCCCGCACGCGCGTGCACGTTCCCGCAACACACAGATATAACTTCACATGCACGGAAATAACACGCAAGTTTGTAGCCCCATTGGTGTTGACCTCTAACTTTAATATGCATAAAAACTGAACCAAGAGGCATTTGGCTCATAGACCAGTTCATTGTTATTGTTTTGATGAGGGGTTTTCGCGCATGCGCGCCGGATTGGTAGGCAAAAGGCGAACACAATGGCAGACGCAAACAGAGAAACTGACGAGTTCTCCACGTATTTTTGTTCTTTAGATAACGTATCACAAGATCGTTTTAAGAGTAAATTGATGGTTGATGGTATCAGATTACCAGATCCACACAGCAAAAGCCTGAAGGGACGGAGCGAGTCTGTGAAATGCTGGCCAAGTGCTCCGTACCGCGACATATACAGCTGCCTTATAAACACGCAGGCCAGTACACACGAGAGAGCACGGAAGCCCCTGAAACCACTGGACAGATACAATTATTTTATATCGGGACATAGACACCAGCAACCCCCGTGACCCCATGAGGGATTAAGCGGGTCAGAAAATGGATGGATGGATGTTCAGACATCTTTGTGTAACAGCAGAAAGCGCAGTCGGACATAGACCGCGGTTCAGCAGAGAGGAAGACCCGCCCGGTAGGTTAAAAAAAACATTGTTAACTACGGATTATTTTGGTGTTTTTGTCTTGTTAAAATGGGTGGAGGTGTCGGCAACGTTGCAGCGTAAACACAGACGCACTAGCACGCGTGAACAGGGGCGTAATGCAGCCGCTGTCTGGTGAACATTATTCCACACTGATTGTGCGAAGAAAACTAAAATGATGCGGCGTACTGCTGCAGCACATCGACTCCGCTTCTCCCGGCCCCGTCTATCGATCACCACCTCCCCTCCGCCGCTATTTAAGTAGAACAATGACCAGTGCAGAATTAAGTTGTATTTACCGGAGATGAAGTGTAGACTGCAAATTCTGTCGTGGTGTGATGGCTCCCACAGTCTATTGGGAGTGTTTGCCTGCGCTCTTTTCATTGAAATTATCCATTTCTTTCTTCTTTCTTCGTCCTTCAGTTAACGACAGAAACGTACATCCGACGATTTGGAATGCCTCTCTGTGCAACCGGGAGCACAAGAAGTCGTAGGCATTGTTTAGATTCCAAAAATAAACTAACTAAAAGTACGCTCTAAATCACCCGTTTTGTCATGTAGTAGACGAGAACAATACTGTTTTTTGCCTACACGCAGGACACGGATGTAGCGCTGAACTGGTCTATTAGTGGGCCGAGAGATAATGTAGGCCTACAATGAACAGGGTGAAAGGGGCCGCGCACACCCACGAGGGCTCGCGGCCCTTCTAGCATCTGCCCAAATGCCAGACCGTCCAGTCCGTCACTGATTACATATAATGTAATGTAATATTACAGCAGCAAATTATCAAAGTTTTTCAGGGGATGCATTTTGTGTTCGTCTCTAGAATCCTCGCCGATTATATGATATTGTGTGTGTGATGAGTGCAAGTGAAATTAAACTGAGATAAGAGATTTCGAAAGAGCAATATGACTGAAATAAATTCAACATGTGAATTCAATTTCAAATTCCAACCCTGTATTTTTATCATAAAAATTTGACTTTGTTTGTGAAGAAATGTTACGATCGTTTTAAGAACAGAACTGTGAATAATAATATTAAGATAAATAGACCTCACCTAATCTGATCTGTTTTATGTGGGGCTAGTAATTCAAATTAAACTAATTTTATGCAAATGGAGATTACCTTACCTTGTTAAAACATGATGATAACATTATGTGAAAAAAGTAATGTTTTAAGAATAATAATAAAAAAACAAAGGTTGTTTTTGAAGAATTGATCATTCACTTCTTTTTTTGCCTTTTATTCAATTTAAAACATGCACTCTGACTCTATTCTTTAAATAATCACCTGTCTTGAAAGCTTCCAAAATACATCAGGGAGACTATTTTTCAAAATTCTCCCCTCCGGGGCTCGGGCAACGGCATAAGTGCACCCTCCTACCTGATAGTGTGTAGCCTGCTACTGTAAAAAAGTTTGACTGCCCTGAGTCCATTGCTCAGGGACCCAGAGTGGCAGTTGAACCCAGAACCTCCAGGACACAAGCACAGTACTCTAACCATTAGGCCACCACTCCCCCTCCAGGTTCTTGATATTGAAGGCCTCCTTGTCATCACCACAATCTTTAGATTCTTCCAAATATTCCCTGTCAAGTTAAGTCAGGACTCAGGCAGCCGAAACATTAATGTTACTTCCAGACAGAAGAAACATGGTGCATAAAATTTTGATATGATTAAATCTAAACCTGTCACGGGTATGAATAATTTTTGCCGTAATTCTAGCAGTCAGAGCATTTGTATAGCATAATATGAGAATATACTGATATGGCTATTGCTGGGCCACGGCAACATAACGTATTATTAAGTCATATTTTTCAGAAATATGTGGTGCTAACAAGGTTGCTGCATTCATGATCATGTATGGTACTATAACAAGCTAAATCTCTTTGAAGTGTTTAGATCAGGATTGGCCAATTAGTTCAGTGTCTTGGGACAGAATAAAATCCAGCAGCATTGCAAAGAGCATCATAACATAAATGGCCTGTGCATGTACAGCACAGGAACCAAATCAGTTTTTAACTTTTTCATATAACATTGTTTTTTTCTTTACTGATTACTGGAAAATAAAAACTGTTGAAGCCACAAATAACCTCAGGAGTTAGGGCAGTGGCCACTTTCTCGGCGCAAGTGGCAATACTTGCTGCCATACAGTTGTTGAACCAGCCTCACCAGCGTTAATTTATTGTGAGTCGATCTGGCAAAATTTGTTTTAACCTGTGGATGGGTAGACCTCAGTAGATAAGTAGTTGAGGCTATAAATGTTATGGCATTTTTGTGTGCAGTGCCACCAAGTGAAAATTACTTTTGTTTTAAAGTGATACAACTTTCACCTGGACTACCCCTAGAGGATCAGTTACAGTAATTTCAATAAAGAAGGTGAATGCAGGTGGAAATTCATATTTTTTTAAAAACAATTTCTTAAGAGCTCTATAAACTGTCGCGTGAATCTTTTCAGAAAATCAAATTAAGATTTTATGGGATGTGCTGTAAAACAAGTCCAATCTGGGTTTATATATTCTTGGAGTCCCCAGGAATTAAACCAGGTTGTGGGTATTTTTACTATTAGTCCTTTGCACAAAAACAACTGAGCTGTTCCTCAGGAAGATGAATTGGTCTGCTTCCTGATCTCTTTAACAATTGCACAGTATATTAGCTCTAGCTCCAGCCTAAAGGTACTCCATTCCCTCTGCAACATTACACAACTGATTTCCAAAGCAGATAAAACTGTTGATAGGCCAAGATCCTAACAGTAATTACATCATGTTTTATAGTACATAATCCTTGAGAAAATGATGAGAAGCTGGATGAAAGTGAGCCTCAATCAAATGTAACAAACCCAATTATTGTCATCCCTCCCTCGTTTTTCCTCGCTGCTCACAGCCATCACACATCTCCCCATGACTCAATCCTGATATAGCAATTACAGCTGCAGAGAGTCTTTGCTAATAACTGCAATCCAATCACCTCACAGCATGCGCGGAAGGAAAGAAGGCCCAAGATAAATAATGACAACCCACAATTTACTTTATATTGTTATTTTTACGCTTGCGTACAGGATCATCACTGCCGTTAATTTAGCTTGGATCTCAGTTTCCTTATTTTGTCATGCCACAGTCTGTGACTCTGTGTTTGTATTGATAAAATATGTAAAACCGTTCACATATACAAACACCCGAGGTATGCAAATTATTTAAAGGGGAAGTCAGGTCAACAAGGGAAAATCAGGGGATCATTAGCTTTATCTAAAACCAGGGTTTCCCGCATCGCTATCTTGGCGAGGCGGCCGCCTCGCCAAACTCAGGCTACCGCCTCGCTAACGTTCCAAAAAAAATATATAATAGTACATGAAATAATTATCTACTTGAATAAGTAAGATATAAATATTAAAAGTGACAATGAAATTGTGAACTGAATGCTTATAAAATTATCAGCTCATTATGTTGAAATATTTGTCATTGTTCAGTCATACTGCACTGCGAGCAGTATGACTAGCTGGTTCTTTACCCAGGCAAAAAAAATAATAGCTTAAGGCCCGTTTACACTACACTTTTTTAACCGAGCCGAGACCAGTCCGAGCTCGGTAACCGAGATAACTCTTGTGTGTAAATGGTCAGCAAACTGAACTGAACCGAGCTTAACATAACCGGACCGCGCTAACCGCAGACCAGTTCCTGAGTAGGTCTCGGCCTGGTTTTTTTTTCTGACCCGGTTATCTGATAAAGAGCGCATGAGCAGACCGCGTCATCCCCTTACAGTCAGCTGACTGTCCGCGTTTTTTCTGCCGTGTCTGGCTGCACATCCCGAGTCACACTCCATTCAGACAAATTTCAGACATTCATAATAATACTAGCTTCCTTACCATGCCACACGATTTCCAGAGATGATTCTGCTTAGCAGTGTGGGTGTAACATACATAAAATGGGGATGCCTCTTTAAGAAAACAGACGTTAAGGGAGCTAGGTAGTCTATCTAGCCAATAGGAAGTTAAGTTTCCAGTGTCTATCCACCAATGAGAATGCAGACTGCCCCTGTAGGTCCCGCCCTGCTTTCCCATGTTTGCAGCAATATAGTGTGAGCGAGAGAGATCGGACACGAGGACGAGACTGCTGAGCTGTGCAGCGTCAGAGTCTGTGTTAAGACTATTATAGTATTACACACGAATGAAAAGACGAAGCTTTTTGCAATTGAAATTGCTGTTTATTATCCAAGTTCTAATCTGGAATTAGTTGAGGTGAGTTAAAAGGCTAAACTTTATTTTTTTCTGCCGAGCATTAGAGCTACTTTGTTAGCCTTGCTAGTTCATTCCGCTCTCTGTTCAGCTGAAGTGTCCCACCTGTCTGGACTCGGAGCCATCATATTGTTGTCCCAAACTGATGCATTGAGATCGGTGAGCATATTCTGTGCTTTTCATTAAGGTTTTGTTCTGTATTTCCACATTATTGTTGAATAATAGCCTTTATTTGAGCTATTAATGATTCAAATGTAAACTTTTACTGAGTTTGGGTAAAATTCAATGTTGTATTATTGTGCTTGAAAAAATATGTTACAATTAGAACAAAATGTGAATTGAAAATGCAGTGAAATACTGCATTTTGGTAAAAAAAAAAAAAAACAACTGTTTATTGCAAGTTTGAGTAACATAATAAATTCATGTCAGATATGTCTATGGAAACACGAATTAAGGATTAAAGTTAACACAGCTTGATAAAGATCCTATTATTGTGCTGGTCTTGTCTGTTGACAGGTCAGGTTTTTTTTTGTTACGCTGGATCGTTCCTGAGGTGGATTCCTCAAGAGACTGATGGCGAGCCTTCCCACCTGGACTTAGAAAAGGAACTGGCTTCCTCCTTTTGCATTTGGAGTTCTGCTGCACCCTGCGGTGTGGTAGGCCTGTGTCACTCGAATCTTCACGCAGAGTTTGTTATGCACGAGACTACTTACTGACTTTTTCCATTTTTTTCGTTTCATTCTGGGACTTTGGACATAAATTTTATTTTGGACGTAGTAACAAACTACTGTGTAGGACACCCTCCTCACGTGACTGATGTTGAGTCCAATCTGAATGTGAACTGAATTTGAATAATCTGTGATCTATTAAATTTCAGAATTTAGATTAACAGGGTGCACCCAAAATAGATAAAACCAGAGAAGTAGCACTTGGCCAAGTGTTCATATTATTTTATGTATTTTATTGTGTTGAATTTATTTTCATAATTTTTTGTCTTGTACAACTGTTTGTTAATTTGATGGTTTATCTCACTAAAGCAGTCGTTCGTTAAAACCATCCAACTGCCTCCGTTGTCATTTAAACACCCTCACTGTGCTCCGATAGCCGAACCTATTGGCCCATTTATCTAAAATACATAGGACTCTTCTCTACTGTGTTACATGATGAACCTCTGTGTCTGTCGTTGTTTCCTGCGTCTGTAAATCCTTATTAGACGTTTGTTTGTCTTATCCACGTCCCAAAAGCCGACTCTGTCTAACCATAACATCCTGAATGTTAAGGGCGCCGCCGTTTTGTTTTGCTGCTTCCGCCTTCAATCCCAGAGAGCGGTAGTGCCGCAGATCGTCACTAAGAGGCGAGGAGCAACCAAGGAACCGGGATAGTGTGGTGTGTAAACGGTTGTCTTGGCTTGGTTAACTGATCCAAGCTCAGACTGGTCTCGGCTCGGCTCGATTAAAAAAGTGTAGTGTAAACGGGCCTAATTGTCGTCTGGATCACTGTGTATGGGGGCGGCCATTATTGCCCATATTTGGGCAATAATGGCAGCCTGACATCACATCCTGTGACGCAGAATCGCAGAGAGCCGACGGCAGTTCTCTGAGCTTTACAAGCAAACTCAATAGGAACTATCCCTCCGCTTCATAACGAGCTGCAGTTCATCCTGACAGGAGCAGAGTAAACTCAGAAAGAGCAGCTCTGCCTGTATTTTCTGCAGTTTACGGTTGCAATAACTGATGATAACTGCTGAAAGTAGATTAGGCGGTGCAGATCACCATTTTGAGCAGAGATTGGTTCTAAAGATGAGTTTTATACTCATCTTATAACATTGCAGAACCAACCCATAAACCGTACCTTAATGCCTATTTGTTTTTTTTATGTCTCTAAAATGTAATGCTAGTATTAATTTAAATTTAAATGCTTAATACCCTGTCTATCTTTGTTTAAGAGGTTTAAAAAAATATTTTGGCATGAAAACGGATATTTATTTACAAGGGGACAGATAGGGCATTGGAACTTGCTCAATAGCCGGTCCCGCGACCTGACGTCACAAACCGGGAGGTGGCAGTACTGTTTTTCACCAAGATGGCTGCCTCCATAACCTTCAAATGAAAATTACTCTTAATTAAAAAAGCTTATCATTTATTGAACAGTATGTAATAATTTTATATTTAAAGTACTTTCAGCAGTTTGAATTCTGATTTTGACCGGACTTCTCCTTTCAGTAGCGTGGATAGTTCTATGATGAAAAATAACATTGATCTAAATGTGTATTTTTTGGAGAAATATGTTTTTTTTTTCTATTACACATGCAATCTATAGCAATTGTACTCATATTGTAAAACACTGAAAATATAGATTAAGAAAAGCTAGACATTAGTTAACCTGCTGAGAAACGGAAAACAATATAACTTGCCAACTCATTGTGAAGCAGGTGCTGGGATCATGCTGTATGTACTTTGCAAACTAGGAATTTAGAAACCCCCTAAATAACATAATTCTAAGCAGTTGTAGAATAGAATAGAATAATAATAATAACATTACGTATTGTTTTAAAAAAGCGCCTTTCAGAACCCTCTAAAACATTGTATAGAACTTTTCAATCCAATTCATTTTTTTATATTGTATCATTCAACCAAATCATCCAGACAGATTGGTCAAAATGTTTCCTCTCTAAGGAAACCCATCAGATTGCAGCAAGTCTTGATAAGCAGCATTCACTCCTCCTGAAGGAGCGTAGAGCCACAGTGGAGAGTTCTCTGCATTGTTGATGTCTTTGCAGCAATCCCTAATACTGAGCATACATAAAGGGACAGTGGAGATGAAAACTCCCCTTTAACAGGGAGGAAAACCTCCAGAAGAACCAGAACCAGGCTCAGTGTGAACGGTCACCTGCCTCGACCGACTGGGGGTTAGAAAAGATAGAGCAGAGACACAAGCACATAAATCAGGAATCCTTTATATGTTATATGGTAATAGCAGATGATTTGTCTTCCCTGGATGATGTCACAGCTAACAGAATTCCAGACCGGTTGTACTTACTATGAAGAGAACAAAGACAGAGAACAAAAAGTTGAAAGATGAAATAACAACAAACAATGCAAAATGGAGAACAATAGGAGAACTAAACAGAGTGAGAAAAATAGACCTTGATATCCTCCAGTAGCCTAAGCCTATAGCAGGGTAACATAAGCCACTCTAAGCCTTGTCAAGATTAGTCTTAAAAGCAGACGGAGTGTCTGCCTCACGGACCAAAACTGGGAGTTGGTTCCACAGGAGAGGAGCCTGGTAACTAAAGGATCTGCCTCCCATTCTAGTTCTAGAGACTTTAAGAACCACTGGTACACCTGCAGCCTGAGTGTGAAGTGCTCTGTTAGGTGAAAAAAGGAAACCCTGGAAATCTGTTTAATATGGGAATCAAATTACATGTCTTGGTCAAAAAATACATAACACCAAGTTTGTTTGTTTTTTTACGAGAGGCCAATTTAATGCCATCCAAATTAATTCATTAACAAATTTATTTTTTCAGGACTCTGGTCCAAAGATGACAACTTCTGTCTTGTCAGAATTTAAAAGCAGGACATTTAAAATCATCCAGGTTTTGATGTCATCGAGACATGCCTGACATGCCAGAAGTCTGTTCTGTGAAATCTCAAGAAATCCTCATTAGAAAGGCATTTAATTGCTGTGCTATTGTATGTTTTAAATAAACCCTGCAAAACTGCTAACAGACAGCTCCAAGATGTCCTGTTTGTTTCAGAACCTGTGAAGAGCTTGGATTAATCACTGAGAAGCAACATAATGTTGAAGAGCCAAGTAAAATAAAATGTTCAAGAAGAACGACTGGCTTTACCTTTTATTCTCTCCCACCATAGTTCAACCTCTTATGAGGCTGGAACACTCACGGAAAATAAATGTTTTTCAGCTGTGTGTCATTCCTTAAAGTCCAGAGAATGAGGCGATGTATCAGGGAGGATTTACGTTTCCTCTTAGTTTTAGAATACAGTTTTTCTAAAAGTTTGAAACCTGATATCAAAAACAAGTGGCAACGGAAAAGTTGAACTTCAATATATTGTGAGGACAATAATAATAGTTCAATTCTTGAACTAAGAGCGAAATAAAGAGTAATATTTCCCGTAATTATAAAAACTATAATCAACGGGTCGGGGTGACTGTCACCATTTGACCTTGATCCCTTTACCTAAGCCTCAACAGCTGTCCATTAGTTGGGAGGGAAGTACAGGTAGTGTTCCTCAGCAGGGACAGTCACTACTGGCTGTCCTAAAAGTCGCTAGAAGTTGCTAGATGATGTCATCACATAATTTGCTTATCTGTTCACGTACTTGTGATCCAGGCTGTAGGAGAGAGAAGCTTTTGGCAAGACAAAAATGTGAATAAAAACACTCTAAATATGTTTGGAGCTACAAATGAACTTTACGAAATAATTCATAAATTTCTATACATTGCCTGAATCCACACTACATACATCAAATTTGACCAAAAATACGTTATCAGAGGCACACAGTGAATTAGCATTTTTTCCTTTATTTCTATTACTCATAGAATTATCTTAAGTAATTTTGTGAAAAATCTGCAGTATGTCGATCTTCTTATCCAATTACTCGATTATTCGTCAGAATAATCAATAGAATAATTGATTACTAAAATAGCTGTTTATGACAGCCCTATATAGAACAAGCAGAACAATAAAGATAAAATAGCATACAACAGACAGAATAAACCAGCAATCACAGAGAGTGCATTATTAAGCAGATGGGTTTTAAGTTTAGACTTGAACTGGCAGAGGGTGTTTGGAATTGTACATTTCTGGGGGAGAGAATTCCAGAGTTTGGGAGCAGAACAGAACAAAGCTCAGCTGTTTATTTGATAACTATTAGATAACTTAAAATGTGTAATTGCACATCAGGGAGAAGTGAAGGCTTTTAATGCTTGGTACAGAAAAATTCAACAGGATGAAACAACATTTTTCTCACATTTGCTCAAATCTTTGTCCTGATCCAGTGTGGCTTCTCCCCAAACCCCCACTCACGCTGCTCCCACGCAAATAGCGGCCATCTGCGGCAACGGCACGCCCAAAAACAGAGGTGAACATGGTTCTTTCTGTTGCTATCGTATTGCACTCATTGAAATTCCTGTATGATGCATTCATTCTAGAGTTTAGGTGAGTTTTATTCTCTCCCTAAATTAAAACAGAGTATTTGCCCTCGATTTGAGAAGGTAAATGAGATGATCTGCCAAAGGAAAAAGATTTCTGCACTTAAAGGCATACTATGCAACATTTTTCAGTTAATGTGTTCCATACCGTTTTGGATGATTAAATCAGTGATTTCAGATCGAACAAAGGTTTTCTCGGCTGCCCTGGTGGTCTGTGGGGGAAACACAGCACTTGCAATGGGGTACCGCGCGTGAGCTATTTTTAGAAACACAACGTCACGATGACGTCACATCACGTGGTACGCAGTGGGGCAAACTCCGGAAAGCCGCCGTTGTTTTGCTGTAAATAAGACGTGCGTTAGCCTAGGTTTTACTCGGTAAACGACTGCTTTTTCCAAATCTAAGACCATGGTTTTTAAACATTGTTGCTATGGAACGTGCAACAGCGACTCGAGTTACGCTGATCGGCCGCATATGAAGGATGTTTTCTTCAAGACTGCCAAGGAGAAATGTGTGCGCTGGGACCGGGGGCGGTCGGCCTACACAACAGTTCAACCCGGAAAAAGTTACCAAATTCAAGTACATATGTAGCAAGCATTTTGTCGGAGGAAAGGGCACAACCGAAGAACATCCTGACCCAATTCCAGCGACATCAAGTCAAGGTAAGAGTATTTTGGTGGCCGACATGTTAATAAAGTAGCGCCTGCTACCATGATCGCATATAGGCTATCATGGTAGCAGGCGCTAACATGATAGCCTGCTACCAGGATAGCTTACTCAAAAACATTTCAAATGAGACAAACATTAAACATATACCCATTCCTGGGGTCCGTTCTTCGTACGTTGCTTAAAACATCCGAGATCAAATGACACATCCAAGATGATTTCATCCGGCTAATCCTGATGCGGCTAATTGGGTTCTTCGAACACACTTGTTGTTTATGATTAGTATGGCTGGATTGAGTTATCTGAGACAACTGCGCGTTCATGCATTTGTTTAAAAGGGGAAATGTATCGATAGTAGAAACAATGATCAGCAGCGCTGCTATTGGCTGTTCAGCAAAGAACGCCCACAGTTTTTCTCCCAAGCAGAGCAAGAGCTTGGAAGGTTATGCCGAATTTGAGTCATTAATTAAAACACCTCAAAATCTGTTAAAGCCAGGAGAGAGGGCTGGCAAAAAGTAGCAGACAAATTAATGCGTAAATACTGTCCATGGTAGATGTTTCTATCACTTTCTACAGTATGAATTTTTGCATTTTAATAATTTGATATTATTTGTTCTTTTATATCAGAGCCTCCACGGGACCCACTAGAACATGGGGACAAGTAAAAGTGAAATAAAGAATATTCTACAAAATGGTAGCCTTTAATTATTATACATTATTTTAAAAAGGCACTTGTTGTGTCAAGAGATCCAAATTTCAGTGTCATTCCTTAGACACGGGAAGTAAAGGACATGTGCAAACTGGGAATTTTAACAAAAAATAAATAAATCTTTATCCATAAAAAAATGAAAATTTTCCTTTTCCAAGTCATCCACAGTTTACACGGTAAAACTGTATTGCTCCGTGTCTAGATAATCCACCCATAGTTTTTTCTAATACAATATACGGCTCGACAGGAAGCAAGCCTTTCAAAGTAAACTAAACTTCACAATAAAATGGCCCGAACAAATCTTCTTACTAAATAGGATAAAAATAAAAAGCAAACCATCATACAAATAACTTAAATATTTTAGATTTA
This sequence comes from Fundulus heteroclitus, assembly GCF_011125445.2. Classification (NCBI taxonomy): domain Eukaryota; kingdom Metazoa; phylum Chordata; class Actinopteri; order Cyprinodontiformes; family Fundulidae; genus Fundulus; species Fundulus heteroclitus. The sequence continues at coordinate 1,234,975 of NC_046363.1, forward strand.
TGGCTCCAACACCACTTTTTCCTCTTTAAAAGCCACTGTTAAATGATGTTTGTCTGTTTATAACAGCCACCAAGAAAAATCTCTCTACAATTACACTGTCGCGCTGCACTAAAGGATCCTGTCTATTGCGCAATACGCGGTTAATTTAAAAAACTCTTCAAATTATTCTTGCACCTTCCGCAACAGGTTGCAGTCGTAAAAATGGACATGGCTACGACAGACTTCCCTATCTCCTCCGCTTATACAGCCGTGATCTAATCTTGTTTACATGAAATAAGCCTGCTCTCGAGCAGGCTTAAGCTGGCGCACATGTTGCTATGACAACAAGTGCAGGATGTCTTTCGAAGAACCAAACGATCCAAGATCATGCCAAATCGTCAACAATGAAATCCTGCTAACTGAGTTAGCGACGTACGAAGAACGGACCCCTGGACGGTGATTGCAAACAACAACAACAACAACAAAAAAACGGCCGACGCTGCCATGATCGCCGCGCAGGAAAAAAAAAACAAAGCTTACCGTTCATCAACTCGGCCAGTTTTCCAGTCTTTTTAAACCCTCGAACCTCAAGCCATCGTTTGAGCTGAAGGTTGGTGTGTTCTTCGACAGTGCGACCAGTAAACCGTGTGCCTGGGACATCGTCTTGGGAAAGTTTAACGGCTGTAAAGTCGGTCATATCGCTGTTTCTGTTGCGCTTGTAATAGCTGGGTTATCCGTGCTTTCTCTCCTGTATGCCCTACCTAAGCGGCAAAAGGGGCGTTGCTCTTGAGACGGTGACGTCACGTGCGCGGTACCGCATTGCAAGAGCTCACGGCCCGCACACACAGGCTCAGAAGTCTCGCTTTACAGCGAGAACTCCATGTGTTTTTGCCCTGCCATTCACTATATGCAAGCGCGAAAGCAATAACAAAGAACCGCATGTTAACGTCAAATAAATATGCAAGCATATCGAGTTTTATTATTATTATTATTATTTTTTTTTTTTTATTATTATTATTTTTTTTTTTTTTTTTTATGTTGGCGAGACGCTACCGCGGCGGCGGTGGCGGCGCCAAGATAGCGCTGCGGGAAGCTTGATGTTCATACCTTCACTGTGTTAGTCATTGTTTGTACTGCCGTTTTTTTCCACTTTTCGTTGCGTTCGCCTGTCTGCTAAGCTCAAAACAACCGCGCCTGGCTTGACGGAGAAAACAGGAGAACAGCTGAGCATCTTTACGACAGTGCACTTTTACTTTCGCCCTCTGGGGGGAGCCTCGCTGGAAAATCAACCCCGGTTGCATAGTATACCTTTAAAGTAAGAACAATTCATCTCCATCTTATTTCAAGTGAATATATCTAATTATCTTATTTTAAGGGTAAAAACACTCATTCCATTTGACTATATCAGCAGAAGTTAATTTAAAATATTTCCAAGAATGAAGATTACATTTCTTAAGAAAAGAAGGAAAGCAGACGTCTGAAAAAAGATAATCACTGAAACATCTTATCATTTAATTCTGAGCAAATGAATAGGTATGAAATTATTAAGGTCAGAAAAAAAACAGTCTTCTATTAAAAGCTGAGTCTTACTACCCTCGTTTTGAAATTATTGGAAAGAAAAATGGCCAGTGTCTCTGATAAATTGCTCAACAGGAGGCATAAAGCATGAAATCTTATTGGACAATCAATCAGTTAATTTTACCTTGCCTGAGTCTACTTCCACCAAATCGGCATCCTCTAGTGTTGAAGTCAACTGGCAATTTGGTAGAGAAGTGCTTGGAGGTACTCTGCTTCAATTGAATCAGAGAGCAACATCCCTAGAAAGTGCTCTGAAAAGAACGGGCAGCACAAGCAGAGCACTGGAAGGTTTTTCAAGAGGAAAGGCTTAAAAATAATGACATCTTTGGTGCAAGTGTGTTACGGCTGAGAGCTGTTTTAGCCTTGTGTAACTAGTTTCCAAAAAAAATGCTTTCAGTTTGATTTGCTATAAACAAACATTGAAAGCTGCTGCCTTCAGTTTGCACATTGTTATAAGTAATTGTTTTTTTATTTGTAGTCTTCATTACTCAAATGTCATTTTATAGTGATATGTACTTACTGCAACTACAAGGTCTTTTTTGTTTTTGAAAAATTATTTGGATGTAGGAGGAAAACTTACAAGTTTCAAATCTTATCTTAGAAATCATTGGCTATTACATTAACCTACTCTTAGGTATCAGCAGACCTATGATATCTCAGCTTCAGAGATATAAACCCAACAGCTTTTTCTTTATTTGTACCTGTCTACTAAATATGTTTTACAACTGAAGCTAGTTTACTAATTTTTAGTTATTAATGTAGAAAAGAGATATGTAACATTGAATTGGAATACATTGGTTGGTTTTAGGTCTTTAGTGAACTCGAGATAGAATTTGCAGTTTTTCCGCTCACCCTTCACAGTCAAAGAATCTGATGTGCTCATCAACAACAAATTAGAAATAATTGATTTACAATGTGATACAAATTTGAAGAACACATGTGCCTCAGTGGACCTGGACACATTTTATCAGTATCTCCTGCCAGGCTTCCCAAAATTAACAGCCCTAGCTGCAAATATTTTGTGTATGTTTGGGACTACCTACCTTCGTGAATAGGTTTTCTCTGTAATGTACATCAATAAGACAAAACTGCGCTCAAGGCTCACACACCGACACTTAAATGACATTCTAAACAAAAACAAAGTAATCTAAACTAGACTAATTCTTGTAAAATGCTGCATGAGAAACATTGTACTCAAAATATATTGTTCTGTGAAAATGAGTCCTTCCTCTAATAACAGCTAAAAATTGTGCAATTTGTTAGTCACCAGCTTCACTACAAAAGCGTTTGGTCATACATTTTATGTATACATTTTTTATGTGTGTTTCACGTATAGATCTTACACTTACAGGCCTGGTGATTACTTTTACCCCGTTTACAATACACTTTTTTAACTGAGCCGAGACCAGTCCGAGCTCGGTAAGCGAGATAACTCTCAAGTGTAAATGGTAAGCAGACTGAACTGAACCGAGCTAGACATAACCGGACAGCGCTAAATGCAGACCAGTTCCAGATGTGGTCTCGGCCAGGTTTTTTCTGTCCCGGTTATCTGATACCGAAGAGCGCATGAGCAGACCGCGTCATGCCCTTAAAGTCAGCTGACTGTCCACGGTTTTTCCGGCGTGTCCGGCTGCACGTCCCGATTCACACTCTATTCAGACAAATTTCAGACATTCATAATAATACTAGCTTCCTTACCATGCCACACGATTTCCAGAGATGATTCTGCTTAGCAGTGTGATGAACCTCAGTGTCTATCGATGTTTTCTGCGTCTGTAAATCCTTATTAGACGTTTGTTTGTCTTATCCACGTCCCAAAAGCTGACTCTGTCCAACCATAACTTCCTGAATGTTACAGGCGCCGCCGTTTTGATTTGCTTTGTCCTGCCTTCAATCTCAGAGAACAGTAGTACCGCAGATCATCACTAGGAGGTGAGGAGCAACCAGGAACCGGGATAGCGTGATGTGTAAACGGTTGTCAGAACGAGGCTCGGCTTGGTTAACTGATCCAAGCTCAGACTGGTCTCTGCTCGGATCGGTTTAACAAGGGTAGTGTAAATAGGGCTTATATTTCTTATCGATTTAAAATGGCCAGCACTTTGGTTTGTAAGATGTGCGGTGTCGATTTAAGTTTTGAGAATTATTACACATGTGGAAAATGGAGTAAACATAATTTGTATATCTTGATAAGTTGATTCAATCTTAAAGTGCAATAGGCTACCATATGTTTCAGTTTTAAATTCCTGTGACTTAAAGTTTTGTGCCTTTGTACAAACACTGATCAGTTGTAATGCACACATGTAAATAATAAACTGAAGCTAATTGCACGTTTTCTTGAGAAATCTGAAGTTTTTCATAACATGTTTTGTAAAAGGATACTTCATTAAATCAAAAAATATCATAATGGAATTGTACTTCTTTCCACTAAAGCAAAGGGGAAAACATGAATGTATTGTTATTTTGAGATATGATGAGCTGTGCTATGATTTTAATGGTCCGGCCCACTTGGCATCAAATGAGTTCGACACACCTGCAACAAGGCATCCTTTTTCCTTTTATATATTATTATTATTATATATTTTTTGTGGGGTGTAATGTAAGACAATACGATTCATGAAATAAATCACACAAAAATGTAAAATATTGCAAAATTATTATTTACCAGAATGGTAGAGACAATAAGTGAACGGTTGGACAATGAATCCGAGACATTAGTTGTTTTTCCCTTCTGGTTGTCGGTTATATTTAGGCCGCTTGCTGGATCCCAGGTACCAATCTGTAAAAGATAAACAACATTTTTCAGGATGAGCATTTAACAACATGACAAACTAAAATTGTGTTTTGCACCTTTAAGTTATACTGACAATTTATTTAATAAAAGATAAAACTTATGAGATCTTTGCAAGTTTGTTTTTTTTATACAATATACCATTATTTTTGTGTTGGAGACATTTCGATTTCCATTTTGGTTCCACACAGAGATTATCTGTGTGGAACCCTAGGGAAAGAGTTGACAGCAATATGACCTCTCAACCCTTTCATAGCTGCTTTATTGTTGACACCCACAGGGACCAATGTTTCAGATGATCTAAGATTATGATTGGCCTCATGGCCTTTGAGGGGTTTGTCAGTGGGAGCTAAAAGAAGGGAGGGAGGAAGGTACATGCCTGAGAAGCAAAGTGGAAGAGGGCAGCAAAGATATCCGATTATGCCTCAAGGCTTTTCATGTTCTTTCTCAACTCTTACTTTAGGTTGTATCGCCGGGCCTCTTTAACAGAATCCCCTGCTCTCCAACCCTGTGCATCACTAGAGGGGCCAAAAACACTCCAACCCTCAGCTGCCACACACTCCTCAGGGAACCTATGATAATCTAAGTGAGTGCTCAAGATAGTTCTTGCAATTGCAAATCAGTCGTTTAATTCAGGTTTCATGAGACTGGAGGGCTTTTGAATGAGTTTTTATTAATGGAGTAAATTATTCATAGAGGTTCCAGCACACAGTTCATATACCAAAGGTCAGGAGATGCTGAGAGGAGTGCACTACCTGGAATAATGAAGTTTAAAGTGCTTGCAGTTGCATGTGAGAATATTATTTTTATCAGCATTATTAGATGAGTCTTTTTCTCTTCATAATTGTGTACATTTTTCCTTGCTGAACAATGGAGTTGTGCTATTCTGAGGAAATCACATAATTCTACAGAAAAACACAAACATAGCCAAAAAAGTTATGCCCTGACAGACTTATGCTTTTATTGTTAGCAAGCCACAGAAGACAAATTGCATTTAATTACATCAGCCCCTGTTGGCTGATATGTTATATTTTAATCATTTTTGACAGATAATTACACCATAGAAATAAACAACATATAATCTATTTGTTTGCTTGTTCATCAAGGAATTATTCTTCACTATAGCAAAAGTTGGGTAATCTGAATCTCAAATTAATGTAATTCTATACATGTTGGTTTTACTGAAATATGTAAAATTATCATAGCTTAATCCTGTATTATGTGATGGAGGACAAAAAGGGAAGTAAAAGTACACTATATAAACATATAGAATTCACCTCCACCGGGTAGTTTACAAGATCTGAACCGCTACAAAAAGGCTCAAGTTTCATCAGTCTGGGTAGTGGAAAAGGGAAGCTGTTTGGTACTAAAATATTTTTTTCAAAGTGCAGTTAGTTTTGGTATCAACCTAAGTAAGTAATATGTTGCTTGTTTGGTTCAAACATTAGGGAAAATGTTTAAAGGTCTCAAGGTGCATATTAGAATGGGTTTATGACTTATTAGGTTGGGAACCACGCAGCCACTGATTGCAACATGATAGTTTTGTTTTAACTAATGAGCTGTTCCTACATAACATGCAATTAATTTACTCAAGACTCAACAGCGTCTGGAAGTGCCAATAATCTTGTTTTAGAGAAAGCCTCACCCAGTAACTAACCAGTTGGGAACTGATATTTCTTCCTAAAACTGGAGTCTGTTAGCAAAGTAAGTCATAAAGTACCCTCTGAAGATTTAGTAGTAGATCTGAAGGGTCTATATTGACATCACAGAGACAAATAAGCGTGTTTATGCCCCCGCAACATTGAGCCTTGAGAGACTTAGTTATGAGACCAAGCATCACACTAGCCAGAGAGAAAGATTCCCTATAAATGTTAAACCTTGGAAGCTTAAATAAAGGCAAAAAGGAGAGAAATAAGTTATCAGAGCAACAGAAAGGTGCAATGAAGACAGGATGGCCCCAGAAAGATGGCAACCTACCCATACCAGAAGCTATAGAGACTGCAAAGCAACACTGCACAGGTTATTCTACCTAATAAGTATAATAGAGAAACAGAAGTCAGAAACAGGATATTCTCAAACAACCTGATCTCAGGGCCAAAGTAATAGCTTGAGAATAGATCGACACAGTGTTAGATTGTGTTCGACTCAACATTAATGGAGAAGCACTAACACTTTAGTTCTGATGACTGGTGAACCTGAAAACAATTGATTCAATTCAGTTTAAATATACTTTATTAATCCCAAATGGAAATTAAATCCTGGTGTAACTCATGTGATTTCTTCAATGAGTTGTTGTAGATGGTGATGGCTGCAGGCAGGAAGGATCTCCTGTACTAGTCTCTCTTACAGCAAATATGGGGAAGCCTGTGACTGAACACTCTGTTGTTGTACAACCTGGGTGCGATTTGCTGGGGGGGATTTATCCCCCCCCCCTCTGTTTGTGATGTCCCCCCCACTGGTCATTCATGTTTTATCCCTGGGGGGGATACATATTCCTCCCCCCCTCTGGTCTGAATAGGTAATATTATGGATTTTAAAAAATGTCCGTTTTAACGCGTTATTAACGCGTTAGACCACAACGCCGACATTTTTTTTTAATCGCTGTTAATTCCGCGTCAAAACACACACCGTTCCCTAATGTTTTTTCCCCGCCGCGCTCTCCGCACTGTGTTTCTTTTATCCTCGGCGCTTTCCATAGTTTCAAGAGCGCTAGAGATTGTAAAAACAGACCCGCGCTCACTCTTGCACAGACTGTTTTCATGCGACATTGGACTTGTTTTATTCTAAAGGCGCTTGTAAATTTCATGAGTCACGGGTTGCGTTTTTTTTGGGCATCTTTCTGAAAGTGAAATCGCTAATTTGGGCTCTAAAATAAGTGACAAAACAGGGGTTATTAAGAGACCTGCCTGCACTAGAGACTTTGTATCCAGCTGAAATATCCCTCCACCATAGGAGCCGACGGTAGTAAAGGCAGACAGAGCAACTCTGCACGTATTTTCTGCAGTTTACGGTGCAATAACCGGTGATAACTGCTGAAAGTAGATTACTTGGTGCAGATCACCATTTTGAGCAGACATTGGTTCTGAAGATGAGCTTTTAACATTGCCAAACGAAGGAACTGGAGTTACTAAACAGTTGCTAAACAGTCTCATTCAGGGTATTAAGCTCCTGCCTAGTCGCAAGCAAAGTGTAAGACTGGAATGACCTGGAAATTAAAACCTTTTTCCAGGCTTAAACTGTATGAATATGGATATAAACAGCAAGCAAAAATACTGTTGTTGGTGTGAAAGCTCAGAATTAGGTGTGTGAGAGAGAGAGAGTGAAGAAAAGAACAATAAAACTTCTGACTTTATTGAAATGCAAAATGTTTATCAATTTATATGTATATGCCTAATACCATGTCTATCTTTGTTTAAGAGGCAAAAAATATATCGGCATGGTATTTATTTACAAATTTATTTACACATTGTGTAAACATCAGGGCGTCATGATTAGTTATTTAGCCATCATAGTCCAGAGTTTAACATTTGGCAATAGGATGTCTTTATTCCAATCCTCAAAAGTGCTTGAAAAACAACAAAATAAAAATATTTTTTGTACAAGCATGTATTTTATTAGTGTCATTTATTGCAAAATTGCATATTAAAATGCCCAAGCAGGCTATTACACTTTCAGAAATAAAAGGATAAAACATGCAATTAATTTGCAATTAATCTCGAGTTAACTATCGACATTATGTGATTAATCGATTCAAATTCAAATTTTTAATCGTTTGACAGTCCTAATATAAATACATGTCTTGTGTCCTTCACATTTGTTAATTAAATGTTTTGTTGTCTGTTTTTAAAGAGTATTAATACGTTTTCTGCTCGAAGCGGTTAAAGTAAACTAATACCCACTCCCAAAGTATTTTGTCAAATTTCGGCCCGAAAAATCAACAGAAAAGGTCAAGAGTAGATGACAGGACAAACAGCCATGGTAATGTTACAGGACAAACTTTGGTGGACGATGAAGATTTGCAGGCAGCGTCACAAGACAAGAAGCAGCAGCAGCAGCAGCCAATTTCTCCACCCTCCCGCCCAGGACAGGTTGCATGCTGTCTCGAGCCAGACAGCATGCAGGCCACATAACCTTGTTGTTATGTTCATTTATAAAACACTTGAAATGATCCCCCCCCCCCCCCCCCCCCTCTGTTTTTTTTTTTGGCAAATCGCACACTATGTACAGCAGTCTGATTAAGAGGATGCTCAGGGTTGTCCATAATGTTTTTTACCTTATGAAGAATCCTTCTGTGCAAAGTGATCTCCAAACCTTGTCCCCAAAATATAACCGGGCTTCTTTATGTCAGCTGCTCTGATGCTGATACCCCAACAGATGATGGCAGAGAGAAGAACACTCACCACAACAGACTTCTAAAAGATCTGCATCTTGGAGCACCTATGGAAGTACAGTCTGCTCTGTCCCATTTCAGCAAATGTAAGTCAGCAAGGTGCTTTGTGAACTCCTTTTTTAATTTTATGTTTTATTCAAAAAGAACAGCAACGCATGTACAGCGTTTGCAATTACAACTCTTCATGTTATCCATATGAAAAGAGAGTGAAAGAAAAAAGGAAAAAACAAACAAAAGGAATAGAGTAACACAAAACAGCTCTACTGTATCTAAGAGATACAGTAGGGCTGCTCGATTATTGCAAAAATTATAGTCACAATTATCTTGATTGAAAGTGAGATCTCAATTATTTAACAAGATTATTTATCAACTTTGATAACACAAGTTTATATAAGATAAACAATGGTTGTAAAACAATGTTTTCCTTAGGATTTCCGCATACCAGTAATGTTTCCACATCAGTGAATTTGTTTTATCTCTCTTTTCTGCCAACGGCTTTCTTTTCTGGCCATTATCCTGTTGTCTTTAGCCTTGTTTAACATTCCAGTCTCGCTCCTGAAGTGTTTATAACTTGCGCTGACCGAAATGAAACTGGTTGGGGCTGTGGGAGGAGTCTACAGCTTAGTGGCAAGCAGGCAGCAGTACTGGATTAACACATAACAGCATGAGAGTCAACTAGGAAGGAACATTGATCATTATGTTTTTATGATCGTTGAAAACCCAAATCATAATCAATATCTGATTAATCGCTCAGCCCTAATGTACGGGCACTTTAAAATGTATTTATTTTTACTTATTAATACTTAGTATTAATATTTAGTTTGGGTTTTAGCATGATAGGAATTGGGTGTTAGGGTTTGTGTTAAAGTAATTTGTGAAGGGAGCCCAGGGTTCAGTATCGGCCATGTCATCATTGTAGGCTTCCGTTTGGGGGCGTGAAATGTGACACAAACAGTGCTAGTACAAATCCTGTGCTATTTAAAAGTATACAGATACAGATACAAAAAATCTATAGAAAAAAATAAAACAAAAAATAAATAATATAACAATTAAATTAAATAAATAATAAGGCATTTCTAAATTATACCAATACAAAAATATTTGTGTAAAAATGGGCACAATGGCACTTTGATAAAGACAAATCTCACTGCAAAACTGGATGAAGGTCTGAACTTTTTTTCTAGAACAATTTACAGTATTTCCAATTTTGAAAAAAAAAAGATGAATTGCACAACGGAGTTACATAAGTGACTACTTATTACACTATTGCTTTTTCAGTAAGAAATATAGATTTAACTGTAAGACTGTACAACAGCTTAAATGATGGTTGAAATGTACAGTTGTGGTCAAAAGTGTACATACACTTGTAAAAAAATCATAATGTTATGGCTGTCTTGAGTCTTCAATAAGTTCTACAACTCTTATTTTTCTGTGATAGAGTGATCGGAACACATACATGTTTGTCACAAAAAACAGTCATAAAGTTTGGTTCTTTCATAAATTTATTATGGGTCTGCTGAAAATGTCACCAAATCTGCTGGGTCAAAAATATACATACAGCAACAAAATTTGTCAACTTTGGTGATGTAGCGAGTTGTGTCAATCAAATTAGCTTCATGTCATGGCCTCTTCACTTCTTCTAAGTGATTCTGATTGACTACAGCTGTTGACTTCTCATGAGCCCATTTAAATAGGGCTCATTTGACCCAGTGATTAGACTCAGCTACAAAAGCTACAATGGGAAAGTCAAAGGAACTCAGTGTGGATCTGAAAAAGCGAATTATTGACTTGAACAAGTCAGGGAAGTCACTTGGAGCCATTTCAAAGCAGCTACAGGTCCCAAGAGCAACTGTGCAGACAATTATACGCAAGTATAAAGTGCATGGAACAGTTGTGTCACTGCCACGATCAGGAAGAAAACGCAAGCTATCACATGCTGCCGAGAGGAGATTGGTCAGGATGGTCAAGAGTCAACCAAGAATCACCAAGAAGCAGGTCTGCAAGGATTTGGAAGCTGATGGAACACAGGTGTCAGTCTCCACTGTCAAGCGTGTTTTACATCGGCATGAACTGAGAGGCTGCCGTGCAAGAAATAAGCCCTTGCTCCAGAAAAGGCACCTTATGACTCGGCTGAAGTTTGCTGCTGATCACATGGACAAAGATAAAACCTTCTGGAGGAAAGTTCTCTGGTCAGACGAAACAAAAATTGAGCTGTTTGGCCACAACACCCAGCAATATGTTTGGAGGAGAAAAGGTGAGGCCTTTAATCCCAGGAACACCATGCCTACTGTCAAGCATGGTGGTGGTAGTATTATGCTCTGGGGATGTTTTGCTGCCAGTGGAACTGGTTCTTTGCAGAAAGTAAATGGGATAATGAAGAAGGAGGATTACCTCCAAATTCTGCAGGAAAACTTAAAACCATCAGCCCGAAGGTTGGGTCTTGGGCGCAGTTGGGTGTTCCAACAAGACAATGACCCAAAACACACATCAAAAGTGGTAAAGGAATGGCTAAACCAGGCTAGAATTAAGGTTTTAGAATGGCCTTCCCAAAGTCCTGACTTAAACCCCATTGAGAACATGTGGACAGTGCTAAAGAAACAGGTTCATGCAAGAAAACCATCACATTTAGCTGAACTGCAGCAATTCTGTCAAGAAGAGTGGTCAAACATTCGACCTGAAGCTTGCCAGGACCTTGTGGATGGCTACCAAAAGCGCCTAGTTGCCGTGAAAATGGCCAAGGGACATGTATCCAAATACTAATGTTGCTGTATGTATATTTTTGACCCAGCAGATTTGGTGACATTTTCAGCAGACCCATAATAAATTTATGAAAGAACCAAACTTTATGACTGTTTTTTGTGACAAACATGTATGTGTTCCGATCACTCTATCACAGGAAAATAAGAGTTGTAGAACTTATTGAAGACTCAAGACAGCCATAACATTATGATTTTTTTACAAGTGTATGTACACTTTTGACCACAACTGTAGATGCCTCGAAATTACCAAAAGAAGCCCAACAAGAAAACCACCACACTCTAATACAAAGGCTACTTCTAATCATCACAAATGCATGTATTTAGATGGTATACACTAACACTAACCCTTATACACACCAGGACTTTCCCCGGCTAATAGATCTTGTTGTGGGACACAATAACCAGAAAAGGGATTAAATGGTTCTGTCGGAAAAAAGCCAAGCCCAAAAAACGAATTCATGTTCAAAAACAACCGAAAAGAACACAACAAATTTTGATTTAATCCATCTGAATGCAGTGTTTGCAAGCCATACTCTGATTGGATGTAAAAAAAAAACTGTCTGTGATTGGCTGGTGAGATGAACAGTTTTTGAATTTGCGAGCGCCGAAGCAGAGTTGAGCGAGCGCAGAAACAGCCGAGCGAGCGCACAGCTGGTGTTGAACGTGGAAGGAGCAGGTTGAGCACGCAAGCAAAGTCGCATGCACGAGCAGAGATGGAACTGAGCACGAGGATAGTGGGTTGAGAAGAGTTTTTCAGAGTTGAGCGCGCGCCAGACTGGTTTTGAACGCGAGCGTGTTGTCTCACTGTGTGCTCGGATTGGTTCCTGCGCACTCAATCAGAAGGCACAAATATCGCTCCATACAGGCAGAGGGCGCCAAATACCCACAGGTGGAGTAGTGCATTAGGCGCTGTCAACATTGTCAGTCCAGGGGCATCTCATACCGCCTTAGATGAGAATAGCATCCCAAGCTGTAAATGTATTGGTTATACATTGATTTATGCTTTGGGTTAATTATAGAACTTTGTCTGGAACTTTTCCAGCCTTAGAAGACATGGTTCCATTTTATTTGTTTTAATAGATCTGATTGCTTATTGATATGTGTTGCACAATATATTGGTGATTGAGCTGTTCAAATACTTTTTTTTTTTGACCCATGATTTCATCTTTGGATTATAAGTGCACTTTATTTTACCTTGTGATATTTGGAAATATTGAAGCTTCATATAGAAATCTTGTTTATTATTTAAACTATTTGGTGTATCTTAATGCTGTTAGTTATGACATGACTAACTGACTTATTGTTTGATTAATTATGATTTATTTATTGCTAAGGTTAAGTTTATTGTTTATTATTTCACTTATTTAAGATTCTGTCCTGGTTTCAGGTCAGATTTTTTGTTTTGTGCAATTCCTTCGACTGTCCATTGGGTGGCGAGCTACCAGAGAACCACCGCTACAGTGTGGTAGGAAAATGTTTTGTTCCTCTGAATTTGGTTTCCCAATGGACCTCATGAACTGAAAACCTAGAACAAACTGAACTAAAGTGTTTTTTTTTTTTGGGTTTTTTTTTGGTCTTTGTTGTTTTCTTTGAATGATCCTGTTAGAATATATTTTCTTTCTCGTTGAAATTACATTGCTTGTTCATATTATTTATCGTGTGTGTGTGTTATATCTGTTCATTTACATATAAATTATATTATTGTATATGTAACTAATAATTTTTCTATTAGAACATTAAATATATGACTATTAATCATAATTCTTTTGTTGTCCTTTTATTCACACCCCTTGACTCTGTGGCCGAATCTACTTCTGAGTTTATTTAGCAGTCAGTCCAGCACTAGTTACATTCACAATAAAAAAAAAAAATACATCTTCAAAGTTGTATGCATGTTCAGTAAATCAAATGGTGCAAAAACTCTCAAGCATGCTACATTTTTCAGATTTTTCATTTTTAAAAGCTTTGAACAACCATGCATGATCTTCATTTTACTTCACAGTTATGCACTATTTTGTGTTTGTCTATGACACAAAAATACAAGCAAAGTCCATACAATTTTTAAAGGAACAATAAGTGAAATGTTATTATTTTTAGATGGAAAGAACTAAAAAAATCAGTCTCTTGTTACATAGCCGGGCCGGACCGTGTGTGTGCATGTACGTGCATATGAACAGCTGCCACTAAGGGCTTAGCCCCTCCCCGCCCTAAAATACCACATCAGAGCAGCGCAACATGGTGGAAAGCACCGCAGTAGATCAAAATGTTCTCTTGCCAACAGCATTGTTATAAGTTATGAGTTACTTACTACTTCACTAGAAATGTTCTTCCGAAAGGTTACACTGTTTTGCTGTGTTTTTATCCTTTACAAATATGTGCATAGGAGGCAATGGTTGAGAAGGGAAAGGAGGGGTTGCAGCTTGTTTTGGTGTGCAGTGTTCAAGCATCACTTAGTAGTGAAATTTCACCTATTGCTCCTTTAAAGACCCTGGGATTTCTGATGCCAACAGAAAGCTTAACTTGTTCCATGAAGACATTTTGTGAGATAAGATGATTACTATTGAAGGTTCATCTGTAATAGTTGTGTAATAAGTGAGTACATTTCTGAGTCTAGAGCACATACACACAATGTGCACACTGATCCTTTACTAATTACATCCACTGTGGCACTCAGATTTACTGCTGTTGTTTTGTCTAACTCTTAATTATATATTTAGGAACAGGATGAACAAAACCATCTACACACACACAAATTAGTAAAATCATAACCTTTTCAAGACCCTCTTCTTTGAGACTAATAACATCAAGGTCGAAGTCTGTTCTCAGGCCATTGGTCTTGTTGAAAGAGATTCTTCCAGTCAAGCCATCCCAGTGAGCCTGCAGACAGAAGAAGTAAGACACTGATCATCAGAGGAAACAACAAACCAGGAACATCAAGTCTGCATCTCTGCTTTCAAATATTGGTTTGATGTCAGCCTTAAAAGAAACAACCAAGAAGTCTACCTTTTCCCTGTTTGCCTTTTCTGTTCCAGGGCATCTGAACAGACGCTAAATCAGTGTTTGTAACAGTGGAAAGCAATTACACTGTCTTTACAGATATTTAGAGCTAGAATAGAATACAGTGTTGCATGAAAGTGACTCACAACACAGAAGGCTTCCACACTGGCATAGCAAATCATCACAGTGTTTCTACCAGATGCACTTCAGGGCCCATCTTTGAATCAGCGAGTGGGAGCAACAGATCTGGAAGTTCCTCTGTGAGCTACTCAAACCTTTATGGCACTACAGCGGGTGGCTCTGGATCTGAGTGCCACTTCATTTATAGAAGTGTTGTGGCATTACTGAGCGTGTATTACTTCAATGGAGATTATTGGAAATCTTTATCACAAACAAAAAAAAGAAAAACATTCTCTGTATGTTGCCGTGACAATATTACTTTCATTTTTCACCCTCATATTTATTGTTAGAATTTTCTATTTTATTTGGGGTCATAATAAATGGTTTTCTGTCACTGCCTTTTTTCATTGTACACTGTAACATATCATAGCAAGCACATAATATATTGCCATTATAAAATATTAGGCAAGGCAAGTTTATTTGTATAGCACATTTCAGTAACAGGACAATTCAAAGGTTGTTACATGTTGATTAGCCCTCTTACATGTTTCCTCTATTTCCATTGGTTTTTGTTGGACCTAGGAGTTTTCACCTAGGAGACAATGATCTGGAGGAATACACAGCATCTCTGCTTTCCTGTATTCACTTTTGCACTGATGCTGTTCTACCTACAAAGACAATCAGAATGTTTCCTAACCAGAAACCATAGATAGACAGCACAGTTCATCCCTCGTGAAGGCCAGGGATGCAGCATTCAGATCAGGAGACAGACTGTCCTAAAGCAGGGGCTATAATTGAGGTAAGAAAGGGCATCCAGAAGGCAAAGCACAGATGCATTGAAATCACTTCAACAGCGACAAACAACATAACATGTGAAGGAGCATTGGGACCACAACAGACTACAAGCACAGCAAACAGCAGGTTGGCAGCGACCCAGCTCTCCCCGACACCTTAAACAGCTTATTTGCACGCTTCGACCTAAGAACCTTCCCCAGCCAGAGATGCAGCATCAACCCCAAAATCAACAAAGCTGCAGGTACGGGCAAGGTGTCAGGTTAGACGCTAAAATCATGTGCCGACAAACTTGCGGGGGGTTTTCTGGACCTATTTAACCTCTACCTACAGCTCCCCATGGTCCCTGCCTGCCTGAAGTCCTCAATCACTGTGACTGTGCAGAGACAACAACAACCATCACCTGCTGATATATTGTCAAGAAGAGAAGTTGTATGTTCATATATTGTGTTTATAGTTTTATTTTGTAGTTAAAATATTTGCACACAAGAGGGCATTGTAGTGCCAGTAGCAATGGGTGTGGTTAACTTCCCTTCAGGTGGGTTTAATTATAGACAGCCAGACACCTGTGCTTTTGTTTGCATCAGTTTGTTTGCTGTGTTTGGCAACCACAGAGATGCTTTGGGTATCTATGTTTTTTGTAAATCGTTAAGAGTACAAATTAATTCCTTTGGTTTAGCATTTATTTCTGTATTCATAATGGTTTGCATAAAAATGGATTTAAAGATATATGGGTAAATTTGTTGGGTTCCAGGGATTTTAGTCCCTGTTTTCGTCCACCAGAGGGCAGCAGGGAGCGGCACCTGGAAAGGACGTGCCGTCTTTCTGACACACCTGATGCTCATCACCTCATCTTCCTGGAGCATAAGAGGAGCAGACGGCCAGCACTTCAGCGCCAGAGTGTTTGCCAGTATTGGTACATCTGAGCCTTCCTGAGATTTATTACTGTGAATGCAGTAGGCATTCACAGTTCTTGAGATCCTGTTTCTCTTTATTACTGTGAATGCAGTAGGCATTCACAGTTATTGAGATCCTCTTTCTCATTTTTACTGTTTAAAGTTTGATTCGCTTCTCCTCCTACAATTTTTCTCCGATTTCAACCATTCAACTTTTAAACTATTCAGCTTCTTCTGGAATGGATGGCTACGTCTTTTTGTACTTTTAACTCTTCAACTTTTTAAAATATTCAGCTTTTTCTGCAAATTTTCTGCTTTTTTTCTCCCATAGGAAATGAATGTAATTCACTAAAATTCCGCTCATTTCAGCTGCTTTTTGACAGCTTACTGCTTCAGCCTCCTTTCAGCTAGAAACGCCATTCAACTTTTAAAATGTAGTGATATCTTTCAGCTATTATGGTCTATTTCAGCTTTTTCATATATTTTACCATTTTCATATAGTACCTCCTTAAAATAATTTTGTCTTTTCAAGAAATTCAGCAAATAACATGCGTTGCTATGGTCGTCAAGGAGGCAGTTATAGAGTGCGCACTCTAGAAATTCAACAAATTCTTCTTCTCCGAACAACTTCTTCTCACTCGCTCAATTTTCAACCTATCCACATAAATTATACATCAAAACGTAGGAATTTTTGTCTGGATTCAGGAAATGTAACCGTCATTGGTGTAGCATTTATAGATTTTTCGCAAATCACCTCAGAGCGACACAAACCCGAAACCTCCCCCATTCATTTCCTATGGAGCGGTTTTGAAAAATGACGTCTGAAAATCCAAAACATCACACGTTTTCGCATCGTCGCTACTCCTAAACCGTTTGATGTACAGGCATGAGACTTTCACATATGAATGTCCCAACCCTTCTGGCACTCACAAAAAAGGAATTTTGTGGATAACTGTTACGGTTTTTCCGCAGGAACAATTTGTTTGGGAGTAGCGAATTTGCAAAATCCTGAAGATGCTTTGGACCTCCATCACCCCAAATGATCCACTTTTTTACATCGTCGCTGTGCCTACACCGATTTTTGTACAAACATAAAAATGAGCAACATAGTCCTCAAAAGCCTGCTAATACTCACAGTGAAATAATTGTTTTGATATCTCTTATACTTTTTCAGCTAGAGCGATTTCTTCGGGACCGTTTTTAGAGGATTTTTGAAAATCTTTAAAAATCTCCTTTATATCATAATTTTTTACGCCTTTATTAAAGTATTTCCAGCAAAAAACGATAGCTTTTCTTCTTCCCCTATCCGATACGAACTAAACGCAGAAAAAATTACGTCTCTACCATTTAGGGATCAGGAGATATGAAGCGTTGTTCCGGGCAAAGTTCTCCATTATAATCCAATGGGACTTATTGTGAGCAAAGTCTCTGCACTTCGGTAGACTGGCCGCTGCAGGTGTGTCAGTGAGTTTCCATGACGACGGAACTCTGAGGGCCAGAGGGAGAGGATCAATTGAGATACAATGGCAACTTTCGACGCTCACCGCAGTTGCTGTGATTAATGTAGGAATCTGAAATTCGCACAGTCACTTCCTCTTGACATTTTAAAATTTTCAAGTGACTTTCAGCTATGTGTCATTTTTCTAACCCATTTTGGATTTCACATGCTTTCCTATTGGGCCTTTGCTTCCAACAGGACCTGGCATGATGCCCAGACACGACCCAATTGGCCAATACAGCACCACCCACCTGTGGGAAATGGCGCTACTGACCATTTTGGTCAAATATTGAGTTCTGGGCCCAGATGTGGTGAGGCTGAGTTGCTAAAGGAGGCCAATCTGACCCATGAACTTTGGTGACGTTTGGCGACATTAAGTATTGGCACCCCTATTTGAGGCACTTCCCAGTACAGGATTTGGACCAAACTGACAGAGTACAATCACCCGGTGATCCGTAGCACAACCATGTTAGCGGCTAATGGTTAGCATGTTGCTAATTGGAAGTAGCTCTAGGAAGCTCGGACAAACTTCTGCTTTACAGAGTCTGTACCTCCTTTATACAGAATGCTCCACAATAAGTTTGGGCCTCGTCACGTAAAGCATCTCCAAGTTAGGAGGTGTCAAACATCCAATTCTTTTCAATGGGGGCGAAACCCTTTATACTCCCTAGAAATGCAGGCCCACATATGGCAACAGTATATTCAAGTTTGAAGTTCTACTTCTGCTTTGTTAAACGATTCAGTGTTTAGAATGAGCTAGGAAATGTTTGGTGCCTTTCCCTCAGTTTTTTCTTCTTCTAATAATTCAGCTATTGTTCTTTCATGTTCAAATTCTTCAACTCTTTCAAATTCTTCAACTTCTTCAACTTTTTCAACTTCTTCAATGCTTTTCAGCTATTTTCTCTTCTTCAAAGATCTTCTGCATCTTTCGCTCAATCATTCAGCTATCTGCATTCACAGTGCATTTTCGCAGGAAATGCAAATTTTTCTAGTTCTCTATGGTTTTTCTCTCTAAGGATTTGCTTTTTGTGATTCACCTATTGTCTGTTCCCAGACGTTTCCCTTGTGACGCCGTGGATAATACCCACTGGATGCCCGAGACTTTTTTCATCTCCACCGTTGGATTACCAAATCATTTCCGGATTCTCCAGCTGGCCGTCGACCGCTCCTCTTATCTTCTCCGAGCTTCAGCTTACCTGTCCGCCCTCCAACTCTGTCTGGACATCATCTAAGGATCAAGACCCTGGAACCACAACCATTTACTCCCCTCTGGCTCAAACCACACATCAGCAGAAGTAAGACCTGTCAGATTCTCTCACAGTTCTCCAGTTTCCCATGTCCCTTAAACTCACCATCTCCCTCTGCTGTTTTCCCTAGTGAGACCAGGACGAGCCCGTGAACCACACTCCAGAAAATACAATATCTGCTTGACCATAAATAAATCCTCTTAACTGATTCCTGTTCTCCAGTGGTTGTTCTGCATGTGGGTTAAGAGATTGGATCCCAACATGACAAAATTGCTTAGTTAAGGTAAGGCAAGGCAAGTTTATCTGTATGGCATTATTCAGTAACATGATTCAAAGTGCTGTACATGAACAGAAAAACATTAAAGAGGAAAATATTAGATAGGAAAAGAAAAACATGACATGACAAATAAATAACCTAAATCCTTCTTGAGGTAAATATTTAATAGCCTTGTTATCAAATGTGTTTGCAGAAACACATATTGGAAATTGAATATGTGTAACTTTGTTCATTGTTCCAAGATTAACAACCTAAAACTAATGAAGAAACCAAAAAAAAAAAAAAAAGAAAATTTACTGGAGTTGTCCAGCATCCTCTGTTGGGTGCCAGGCCTGGCTGAGTTTAGGCAGATGAAAAAAGAACTCAACACCTGCCTCAATAACTACTATGCTGTTGCTCTGACCCCAGTTA
>NC_046363.1:1259706-1307206 GCF_011125445.2 Fundulus heteroclitus
TTGTGCGAGCACAGACCGTTTTGTACCCGACGAAAACTTATAAATGATATTTTGAGTGCAAGGTTGGCGAACAGTTTGCAAAACAATTTTTTTTGTGTGAAACATATCTTTTTGTGTGCAAAACAAGTTTTATTTGTGTGCAACACATTTTTTTGCTTACAACCTTTTGGCAGGAAATTATCTCCATAAAATGTTGTCAGTGCAGTCAACTTGAACATTATGTATTGTTTTGTGCCTGTGTGTTATGTGTGAATATGTATGGATTCTTAGCCAGTGTCTCACTAAAATATCACCATGGTCCTATAACAACAATGAAGATGATTCATTAGATCATCAAACACATTTTAGAGTGTATTCACACCAGGAAAGTCATTTGGTCAGCTTTTTTGATCCAGAACAAAGGTGGATTATTCTGTTTGTTTGGTTTGGTTTGTGCCCTGCGACCGACTTGCGACCTATCCAGGGTGTACTCCGCCTCTAACTCATTGAATGCTGGAGATAGGCATCAGCACCCCTCTAGACCCCACAAGGGATAAGCGTGACGGAAAATGAATGGATGGACGTATGGGTTGGGTTTGCTTTCACATTTTATATTTTGCAAGTGAAGTATAACTTGTAACAGAGCTGCATGTGTAATGATTATTGCTCCCATTGGACAGAAATTACTAGGGCGGGACATAGCACACGGAAGTCCTGTGTGCTGCATTGCTGTTGAGCACATTTGTTTCACCCTTTTGATCCGTCCGACCCAATGTTCGGATCCTTACAGATTTTTCCCTCACCTACAGGCTGTGTAGAGGCTCCTTCTATGAACCATCAGATTCACAAGATTCCGCATTCACATCAGAGTATGGACCACAAATTCCGGAAGTTCCACCAGCATAAACAAGCTGGGCAGTAAATGTAAAGCTGTAGTTCCTGCTCAAACAAGCTCGAAGAAGATACAGTTGCTGTTTACTTTTCTTATGTTTTTGCACTTCTGAGCTTTTGCCATGGGTAAGTACACTGTTTGTCAAAATGTTTATAGATTGTTTATTGAGCTTTTCTGTGTTTTCCTTGATAGAAATAAATGGGGTCGAACCTGGTTGGAAAATGCATTCCGTTTACACTGTGGTTTGGAGATTTTATCTTGTTTTACTTCACCAAAGTGGATTTCCTGTCAAAATGCTGCATAAGTCCCACCAATATAGAGCTTAAAGGTTCTACCTTGGTCAGAGTACAGCTCCAGAAAACCGTGAGTTGATCTGCCCACCCCCATTCACTTAGACCAGATCAAATTGCTACGACGCAATTCTCCATCAGATCAGATGTATCGCATGGCTTGGTGTGTTTTGGCCTTAAGAAAAATAACATCACCGATGGACAATGTCAATTAAAAAAAAAGGCCAATAAAATGTTCAACAGAAGAACAGTTTTCCTTCCTAATGCAATCTAGCCTATAATGTAGGTTAATACCGCAGTCATTACATCCACATCCAATCATAAATGCAGATCCAGGAATACTGCGTCACCAAGCTCCACCACCTTCAAAGAGTTCAGAGAGCACTCTTTTTTTCTTTTTTTGAAGACATACAGTTTTGGTAAAAAGTTGGATGAATAAAGGGTTTTGTTTGAATTTAGTGCTCTGTATCTAAAAATAGGTCACTAACAACAGCATAACATAGCGGGGGCTGCACTTAAAATATATGTTTTGAATTTGTTGATAATTATCGACATCGATCAATTTGATTTCTATTTTATCGATATGCATTTTTTCTGTATCGTCCAGCTCTAATCACGCATATTACATATTATCTCTGTAAATAGACTATTTTTTTCCACTGTATCTCCACTGTTTAACTTGAATATTTCAGAAAATTACCTGAATATGCCATATTAAAAACAAGTGCACAATACTTACTCTGGTATTTATTTTTACTTTATTTTGGCCTTTCTGATAAGCTCTTTCTCTGTTGCTTTAGAATATGGTTTCTCGATGGGGGCGGTGCTGCCCTCTTGGGGGCATTATAAACAGTTTGGGGGGTGCTGGATGCGCGAGGGCTGCTAAGGGGGCGCTCAGGCACCAGTGGGGTTGAATAAAGTTAATTTGAAGTTTATATTTTAAACTTTCATGGTTTCCCGACTAAAAATAAAGCTATTGTTTGAGACCAAGAACCCGAGTCTACCATTTCCACTGCTGGGTGAAAGGGAGTAAACCCTGACGTCACCCCTGGAGTTCTCTCTGCTCCCTGATCACGATTGGACAAGCTGAGCAGGAACGGTCGCTATAGTAATCCCCAAACAAATCCAACACAGCAGCAGCGAAATCCTGGAAACACAAACGTTACTTTTGACAGCTGTCACCTCATCTTCGTGGGCTAAAACTTAAATGACTGATGAAAACATAGACAATCCTAATAATGTAACCATTTTAATCACACACAACAACATTACAATCAAACATGGTGGAAAACAAGACGAAATGCAGGCAGTCCAATGCAAATTACATAAATTATGGGTCTATTCTAGGGATGTCCCGATCACCATTTAAGGCCTCCGATCCTGATCCGATCTTTTAACTTTAAATTGATCCGATTTCGAGTCCCGATCCAATATTTTGCCTTTAGTATTGAAATTGATAAAACTCAAATATATTTTAAGCAAGTAACTCAACTTTTTTATTAGACTAATATTTGATCAAAAAACATTTTTATTATTATTGTAAACCCCATGAAATCAAAACCTTATTAAAGGTCAGCTTCAATTTAATATTTTAGACAAAAGTAAAAAGAAAAATACTTACTTGGTACAGTATTATCAAAAAGAAAGTGCTATCCAAGATCCACTTTTAGCTTATAAGTGCTTAACATAGGCTGCCATAAAGTCAATATAAATAAAGTGCACTGACCACTGAGCAAAAATAAAGTGCCCTTGCTCATCTTAAATGTGGTGTAAACAGATTGACAAATAGTCACAATTCAGTAAATGAACTTTAAACATCTCAATCCAACTGAAAAAGTAAGTAAACAGAATTCAATCAAATGAATTCAAAACTTTAGGACTGTAACTTAAAAGTAGCATGATCACTAAAACATGATCAAAATCACCAAGACCATTCTTCAGTCATGAACAAACACGTAAGTAGCCCTAAAAACAACTAAAAAAACAAACCTGAATACTTAGTTATAATAACCACAAAGCTCTTTCCAGTTAAGCCTCACTCACATATCTTAATTCAGTCATTTTAAAGTGAAATGAAGATTCTTGTTAAGAAACACCAGCTTCTCAACCCTGTCAGCTGACAGACGGTTTCTCTTTTCGTCCATTATGTTGGACACAGTGCTGAAGAGTCTCTCGCTGTCCACAGAGAGAGATACCTCTGTGCAATTTCCACCAGTGAGGGAAATCGGGCAGCACTGTCCCTCCAATAGGTCAAAGGGTTTGCAGACTAAGCTAAGCTATTAGGATCTGCAAAGTATCTGGAAAAAAAACAATAATGTGAATTTTAATAAAGTGTATATTTCTAGAATTTAAAACAAGTCGTGAATTTGATTCTGCAACAAAATATTAAAAATTTACATTTAAGGGACTCGCCTGTCTTTGTATCTTGGATCCACCAATGAGGCCACTGAATACAGTGGATCACTTTCAACGTGGATGAAATGTCGTCCACTGCCTCCAATAGGGTCCTTTTCATAGTCTTAACTCCTTCATCAGTGGTCTGCTCTCTGGAAAGAACACGCTTCAGGGCTGCAATTGCAGGAATCAAGTCAGCTGTAGTGGCTGTTTTAGCGCTGACAGCTCTTGTTAGCTCCTCGAATGAAGCTAAGATCTCGACCGCCCTCTCCATCAGTCCCCACTAGTTCACTGTTAGAGTAGCTGGGAGGTTGTGCTCTGCAGCATAAACGCTCATGGTGCGCTTTTGGTGGAGAGGCTCTGCATCATGTACAGTGTACTA
Organism: Fundulus heteroclitus; assembly: GCF_011125445.2. NCBI lineage: Eukaryota > Metazoa > Chordata > Actinopteri > Cyprinodontiformes > Fundulidae > Fundulus > Fundulus heteroclitus. The sequence goes on from NC_046363.1 coordinate 1,263,644, forward strand.
TTCCATCTTACTTGGACATCTTGCAGTAAGCGCTTTACAGGTACTTTCATCTCAATTTGGATGTCTTGTGGTTTTGAGTATGCCAAAGTTGAGTGCTTGAAATGACCGATGATTTTTCTGGCGTTGACAAGTGCATCTAATATGCTACGTTGTGAGAGCAAACCCTCATGCACAGCCAGCTGCAGTGAGTGAGCAACACAGCCCAGACTTGGCACGCCCAATTCATCCATTGCATTCTTCATGTTCCTCTCGTTGTCACATAAAATGACATGCACAAGTTGTTTGTCTATTCCCCACGCATTCAGCATCTCCGAAATGGTTTGTCTGACATGTTCTGCTGTATGAGCATGCAGTACGGCACGCTTTAAATCATAAGTTTCGGGATCAACCCACTGCGCTGTGAGGCTCAGAGGGACATCGGGCAAACATCTGTGCTCCAAATATCCGTAGTGAAACTAATAACAACGTTCCAGTTCAATTGACTATGTATCGTTTCTTTCACTTTGCTGTATAGCTGTGGTATGGCTGTGTCTGCAACGTAGTGTCTCGATGGCAGAGCATAGCGCGGGTCCAAACCTTCCAGAAGACGAGTAAGTCCGACATTCTCAACTACTGAGATGGGCTGGTTGTCAAGAGCAATAAATTCGACCAACCTTGTGATCTTCTTTGCTCTACTATTTGCGTTGGAGTATTTGTCTGTCCTCATAATGTCCAGCATTTGTTGCTTCGCTTTAGTAACCTTTCCATCTGCAGCTTTACAAAATGCTTCATATACATTGTATGATGTGCCTGCTATATGAGCAGGTTTTCTCTAATGAGGCAATCAAGCAGGAGCACATTTTGACAAGGCATCAAAAGACTCGGCCTACTTCCAGTCACTGAGGGATCATCATTCAAGGCGCCCTACAATCAACAACATGTTCACTCGGAGCGTCAACCAGACAGAGAGTGGGTTGGTGGCATCTTAGAAAATAGCAATACTAATTGCAAAGACCGGCTTATTGTTCAGTGTGGGAAAGTCTCTTGTTATTCCCCCAATAAAGGACGCGATCTCCACCATTATGCAGCGCGATTCGGCGCCAGTTACCAAGGCCATCCCGCTCTGACATGGAGGAACAGCTGGGTGCAAAGTTGCACGGCTGTCCCTTCAGTGTCCAGCTGGATGAGACCACCACAGCCGACAACAACATCCTGTGACAGTGCGTACTGCACTGTCACAACTTGTCCCTGACACTCCATCAGTCCCCGGACGTTGCGATCAACAAAATAAAAGCACATTTGCTGAATGATTGGCTCTTCAGACAGCTGTGGGAAAATGATGAGGCCTTTAAGCATTTGCTGCTCCACACAGGGGTGTGCTGGCTTTCGAAGGCAACTGCTTGGCCAGGCTATGCGAGCTTTTCCCTTCAGTCATTGAATTTATTGACCAGGCCAATGCATCCTTGAAGGCCCAGCTGTGATCCTGTCGCCATGACATTTTTTACCTCTCCAATTTCTTCGGGAAAATTAAGCTCCAGGGAGATGGGGTGATGCTGGTCCACTCCCAGGCCACCATCTGCAGCTTACATGCAAACTAAAACTCTACCAAACAAAACCTTGGGAGGCGACAATTAATCCAATTTCCACAGTTAGCCAAGGTAGGCTTCTGAATTAAGGTCTGTTCACATTCTGCAAGAAAAAAGAAATGTGTGATTGGTCAGAATCGGACATTTCACCTCAGTTGCTTCTTTATTTCCATCTCCTCCGCAATTGTGCATAATATCAGTAAATATTCCTCCCCTGCCACTTCAATGTGTTATTCTTCTCCTCCTGAATTGATGCAAATATGCTATGTCTGCTAAGGTGATTCCCACAAGGGATTCCCTTATTACGTGTACTGCAGTAAGCGTGGAGTATGATGAAATAACATGTCTAGAATGAACTTTGTTCTTGTTCTAGTCACCTTCAGAAAACGAAAAAATATATCTTTCTTCTTTCAGAGCATGAACAGGCCTTTAGACTATGTTTTATCTCTGCTCACATGATAAAATACAATAGGCTATGCCTACGCCACACTATAATAATTTGTACTGTACTTGCCTAGGTGTTGGATGAGCTGACAGATCACCACTTGCTGCTCTATACCAACCACATGAAGGCAGTCAAGGCCAATATAACTATTTGCTTTAGGGACCTGGAGAAGTTAGATGTACCTGACTGGGTGATGGAGCCAGGGCAAGCAGATGCTGCCAACTGTGAGCACAAAATCCAGGAGAGCCTCATTGATCTACAGAATGATGAGGAGACAAAAGTGACATTCCAGACCTCCAGTTGGCGCTACGATGTGGGTAACACAAGGTCAGAGTTTTCCTCCGCTGTGGGAGAGGGTCCGTCCCCTCCTCCTCGCCTGCTCCACATCGTATCTCGTGGAGCAAGGATTCAGCCAAGCTCTCCAAATGCAGACAAAATATTGGAACCAACTTAACCTGGTTAGCTCTGGCACACTGGGTATAACTGACTTCCCATTGTCCAGATGTGAAAAAGCTGCCAGCGGCCCACCAAGCACAGGGTTCTCACTAAATAAAGTGATTCTAGTCCCATAACGTTTTTCTTCTTCTTTAAAATAGTCTTTCTTCCCTTCAGCATCTCAGTCCTCAGCTGTTTTTCCAAACTTTAATAAGTCCAGAGCACATTCATCTTTCCACTCAGCTTCTCGGTCTTCAGTTGCTTTTCAAAAGCCCAGAGCGAATTAATTGACGTGCAAGTGATTTCTGTTTTTATTGGTTAATGGTTGATCACGTGAGGTGTGACTGTTGCTCCGCATCTCTGAATATATCAGAAAAACAAATTTTCAACAAATTCTGTAGCAGTGGTATTTTGAATTTCTTATCTTCTTATCAGGAGTCCTTAACAAAACTCATCTATCTGTACCTGGTGTTAGCCTGCTGTTTGTGTTTTTGTCACTGCCAAGTGCCAACCACAACAAAAGATGCTGTACTTTTTGTTTAGTTTTTCTCAGCTGTTAACAATTACAGTATTTTTCTTGTGCATGGCTTGTAAAACTTTATCATGGTTCTTGCACATTTTTTGTTGATTAAATCTGCACGTTGGCAGCACTGGGAACCCTGCTGGTTAATGAAATGTGTAACACTGATGAAATATAGTGTGTTATTTGACCACATTGAAAAACTGCTCTGTTTTCACACATATACACACCATGGATTACCTCTAATCAGACTGTTTGATACCATTTTGACTCATATTGCTATTAAAATTTGAAAAGCCTGCACAGGACATCCTTCAGTACATGGGGGCAACTTTGGCTTGATGGGTTGTGTAATTGTTTTGGAATTGGAAGGTTGCGGATTTGATTCCACAGTCCCCTTGTCACATGTCGATGCGCCCCTGGGCAATGCACTTAACCCCTTGTTGCCTACCGTGCTGCGTATCGTGTATGAATATGAGTGTGATTGGGTGAATGTGGCTCTAGTTTACAGTGCTTTGAGAAAAAGTGCCATACAAGTTCAGTCCATTTACTTATGAAGGTGAACATTTTATCAAAGCACTGCACAGACCTGTTTGAATGGTAATTACAGATGATCATATTTGTCTTTTTCAGCTCTTCAGAAATGCATTATCAAAATTCCATTTGTGGGGTTATCCCCTTGAAGTCTGGTAATATAGTTATAGAAAAGGTTGATATATTTTCAATTTAAAAGCATTAAAATTGTGATTAATACATACAGTGTAAAATTCTGTACACTTGAATGTATACAAAGAATTTTGGAATTCTATTCTGAATCTACCAGGGAGCCAGTGGTAGAACTAGGAAATTATTTTTTTTTTTAAAATAATAAGCAGCTAACTTCTGAGCCAGTTGTAGCTTATGGATGGATTTTGGAGGAAGACCAAAGAGAAGAGTTACAGTAATCAATGCAGGAGGTAACAAGACTATGGACAAGAATTGATGCAGAGGGGAAGGGAAGGGCGATTAATGTTGTGTTGATGAAATAAGCAGAATGGGTGATATTATTGACCTGAGAGGTAGAGGATAAAGTGCTCTCAAGAATGACACCCAGACTCCTAACCTGAGGCAAAGGGGTGACTATAGAACCACCAAATGAAATGGACAAACTGCCAGCTGTGGATAATATAGATTTGGTTCATATAAGATGAACATGGCTTATGTGAAAGACAGAGCTGGGTGACTTTTGCATTGTGCAAATAAATGTTGAATTCGTGGAAAATATTGCCAATGGGAAGAATGTAAATAATAAAAAGTAGGAGTCCCAGGACAGAGCCCTGTGGCATGGCAGTTTTGACAGGAGATGGATGGGAAATAAAGGGCTAATGTTGAATGATCAGTGTGCAGATAGTAAGCTAAGAAAAAACCCAGCCAAGGGGATGTGAGTGATGCCAAATGAAAATAACCTGTGGTGAAAGATTGAGTGAGAAACTGTATCAAAGTCCGCATTCAGAGAGAATAGAAGATAGACCACTTTCTCTCACTCTGTTCCTTTCTCCAACTACTCTCCAATTCAGTGGCGGCTGGTGAAAAAAAATCTTGGTGGGGCTGGCCAATAGATTTCCCTATGGAGCCCCTAAAGGGACATGGAGGGAAAAAAAACTATTGCGAGATCTCGCAATGTTTTTGCGAGATCTCGCAAAAGGTTTTCCTACATCAGCGAACTGGAAGTAAAACAAATGACCTGATCCACACTCATTACTGGTTAGTCACCACATAGTTGTTCGCCAACCGTCATTAAATAGAAAAAGAAGTTGTAAACAGACACAAAACAATGGAGGCGCAAACACGTCATCCATGGGAGAAGTTTATTGATTTCTATTTTAGTACTGGCCTGACATGTAAAGACATTAAATCCGTACTTGGCTGCAGACATGGACTTGACATTAGTGAGAGACATTTTAAAAGATCAAAAGAAAAAGCTTTCGTACGTCGGTGAACCGGATGAAAAACAGACACACAACAGCGGAGATGCAAAGTAAAGAGGATAAAACCATAGACATAATATAAGAGTAGACCCCGCACTGACTGTCGCGGTGCAGAAATTACGGCCGCCATCTTGGGGCGGTCGACCTGCTACCCTTACCTGCTGATTCAAGCTGAACACACTAATGATACCTCAGCACTGGGCGGCGTATTTTTGTTTAAATCGACGGACTATTGACATCAGGGCTCGAGGGCTAACTTTTCACAAGTAAGATTAAAAGATATTGTTTATATTATAATGTTATTTTTCTAAGACAGAGAGATACAGGTCTACATGTCCAAGTTTTTGTGACTTAGTCTCTCCAAACTTGCATCTACTCCGTGAAGGCATCAGACCTTTAGACATTGGTGAATAATATATTCACCAATGAATATATTATTCAATATATATATATATATATATATATAGAGAGAGAGAGAGAGAGAGAGAGAGAGGCAAGAGAGATAGAGAGATAGAGAGAGATAGATAGTAGAGAGAGTAGAGATAGATGATGCAAGTAGATATAGATAGATATATATATAGATATATATATATATATATAGATATATATATATATATATTATTCAATATATATATATATATATATATATATATATATATTATTCAATATATATATATATATATATATATATATATATATGACGTAGGAAAACCTTTTGCGAGATCTCGCAAAAACATTGCGAGATCTCGCAATAGTTTTTTTCCCTCCATGTCCCTTTAGGGGCTCCGTATTTCCCTGCCTAACCCATTACATGTATTTAAATTAAAAGTCGGAAAATTAGAACGATTCCACAATAAGCATTTAAGTAATAAAAAAAACATTGTTCACAAAGGATTATTTTGGTGGTTTTGTCTTATTAATCTTTTTCACAGACTCATGCTAGAGGGTTTGCATACATTGTACATGTACGTATATTATTTTGAAACGAACGTTTACGTCTTGAATAATATAAAATATATATATATATATTCTAATTTTTTATTTATATAATCATTTAAGTAGAACTATGACTAGTGCAAAATTAAGTTGTAATTACTTAATAATTGGAGATGGAGTGTAGACTGCAAATTCTGTCATGGTATGATGGCTCCCACAGTCGATTGGGATTGTCTGCCTGCATCCTTTTCATTGAAATGATCCATTTCTTTCGTCTTTCTTCTTTCTTCGTCCTTCGGTAAACGAAAGAAACGTACATCCGACGATTTGGAATGCCTCTGTGTGCAACCGGGAGCACAACAAGTCATAGGCATTGTTTAGATTCCAAAAATAAACTAAAAGTACGCTCTAATTCACCCATTTTGTCACGCTGGTAAGCGAAAACAGTACTGTTTTTGCCGACCACTGTGACCAGGATGTAGCGCGGATGTAGCTCGTGACGTCACGAGTTGAGTGCACCTATCACTGTGCAGCTAGGGCTATGACTCCAGGAGCCCCAAACCCATTTATTTTGGCGATGCTGATAGGCCAAATATTTATAAATCTTCCCTAGCAACAGTATACGATTGGTTATTTTGCTACACTTGTAGGGCTCCTTGAGTCACCGCCCCACAAGTGTAGAAGAAGAGAAATGATACGTTCTGTTGGTGGAAATGCACTGTTAAATGAGAGTCAATTGATATCAATTAGTAGAAGTGTTTTAATAATTCTTATTACATGTTGCCATGTACTATTAAGTAAAAACTGACATTAATAATACTTTTAAAATCGATATATATATTGACTTTTCCCCTCTACATCTAGGGAGGGCAGCGCCCGAGCGCCCCCTATGGGCCAGCCGCCACTGCTCCAATTGTGCATTACTGATGTTATTTCAACTTTTAACCTTGATGTTTTCTCTTTTTTTCTCTTCATAATAGAAATTCTGGCCTGTTGTTCTTTTTAGCTTTGACACCGTCCTGAGCTACTACAGTCAACAACTTCATAAATGTGACCCTGTCTTTCTATGTTAAATCCTGTGTCCCTCCTAGACATAGCTATCAGTTTATTACAACTAACCACATGTTCTCTGTTTTCACCGCTAGACCTGAAAACTGCCTCAGAGCTTATCTGCTTAGCTGTGTTTCTTAGCTTCTCTCCTAGAAGAAGTCACTAATGGAGCTACTGTCATTATGTTTCTACTTTTCTCTCACAAAGATAGTACTCTTAGAGCAGTATTTCTGCTCTTTTTGTTTTCTATAACTTCCCAAACCCCCAGTCAGTCAGGGAAAATGGCCATTCACACTGAGTGTTCTGAATCAGTGAGTTTGTATTAGTTGCCCCTTGTGGTGGTTTTTCGTTACTGCAGTTATATACCCAGGCTTTTCAGTGTGCATACATACAGCACAGCAGGCTATACCACAGAGAGTCAGTTGCTTAAATCATGGAGACGGTGATTGTCAATCACCAGGCAGAGCAAGCACCCCAATTAAAACCAGGCCAAGAGTGTTGGTATTTACCGACCTTTGGTGTATACCACCCCCAGAAACCTGGGAAAATAAGGGTGGTTTTTGACTCCAGCGCTGAATACAAGGGGATATCACTGAATGATGTGCTTCTCAGTGACCCCAACCTCAACAACACACTAATTGGTGTTCTCCTGAGATTCAGAAAGGAGCAAATAGCGGTCACAGCAGATGTGGGAAAAAATGTTCTATGGGTTCAAGGTCAGAGAAGACCATCGCAACTACCTACGTTTCCTGTGGTATCGAGATAATAATCCGGATGAAGAGGTCATCGACTACTGGATGACTGTGCATGTATTTGGAAATAGTCCGTCACCAGCAGTAGCAACATATGGTCTAAGGAAAGCTGCAGAACACGGAGAACTGGAACATGGAACAGATGCAAAACAGTTTGTGTTCAGAAATTTCTATGTGGATGATGCACTCACCTCGTTAGCTACTCACAACAAGGCTATTGATCTCCTGCAGCGGACTAGAGCCTTGTTGGCTGAGTCCAACTTAAAACTTCACAAAATAGCTTCCAATGACACAAGGGTCATGGAGGCCTTTTCCATGGAGGAGCGAGCAAGTGACTTTAAAGATCTAGATTTAGGCGCTGACCCTTTGCCCCTCCAGTGGAGTTTGGGTTTAAGCTGGGCACTCCAGTCTGACAGTTTCACATTTAGGGTGTCAAGAGATGTTAAACCATTCACTCGTAGAGGCATGCTGTCCACTGTAAACAGTCTTTATGATCCCCTTGGATTTGCTTCCCCCATCACAGTCCAAGGCAAGGCACTGGTGAGAGACATTTCCTCAGAGCAGTATGAGTGGGATACACCTCTGCCAGCAGAAAAAGAGACACAGTGGAAAGCATGGACTGACTCCTTAATTGCACTTGAACAGGTTTGCATCCAGAGAGCATACATTCCAGTCTCCTTGTCATGTACTGAAAGGACAGAACTATGTGTCTTTGCAGATGCCTCGACTGCGGCCATAGCTGCTGTAGCCTACCTGCGTGCCTTAGACTTTGATGGAACATGGCATGTGGGGTTTGCAATGGGAAAATCAAAGCTAGCTCCTTATCCAATGCATACTGTACCACGCCTGGAGTTGTGTGCAGCTGTCCTGGCAGTCGAGCTGGCAGAAACAATCCAGTCTGAGATAGCCATAGAGTTACAAGCAGTCAGGTTCTTCACTGATAGTCGCGTCGTGTTGGGCTACATACACAACAGATCATGAAGGTTCTATACCTATGCAGCTAACAGAGTAGCTCGCATTCGAGGCTCTACTGATCCAAAACAGTGGCAGTATGTATCGACTGAAAAAAAACCCTGCAGACCAGGGAACCAGGCCAATAGCGTACCGTGCATGTGACGTCACCGTCTCAAGAGCAACGCTCCTTTTGCCGCTTAGGTAGGGCATACAGGTAGAGAACGCCCGTAGCAACCAGCTATTACACGCACAACAGAACCAGCGACAAGACAGACTTTGCAGCCATTAAACTTTCCCAAGACGATGTCCCAGGCACACGGTTTACTGGTCGCACTGTCGAAGAACACACCAACCTTCAGCTCAAACGATGGCTTGAGTGTCGAAGGCTTAAAAAGCCCGGAAAACGGGTCGACTTGATCGAACGGTAAGCTTTGTTTTTTTTTTCTGTGCGGTGTTCATGGCGTCGTCGGCCGTTTTTTTTGTTTGTAATCACCGTCCATGTTTAATGTTTGTCTTATTTGAAACGTTTTTGAGTAGGCTATCCTGGTAGCAGGGTATCATGTTAGCGCCTGCTACCATGATAGCCTATATGCTATCATAGTAGCAGGCGCTTCATTATTAACATGTCGGCCACCAAAATACTCTTACCTGTTCACTACTTGATGTCGCTGGAATTGGGTCAGGATGTTCTTCGGTTGGGCCCTTTCCTCCGACAAAATGCTTGCAACATATGTAGGCCGACCGCACCGGTGTACCCAGCTCACACATTTCTCCTTGGCACTCTTGAATTTCGGGAAAGTAATGAAGAAAACATTCTTCATATGCGGCCGATCAGCGTACCTCGAGTCACTGTTGCACGTTCTATAGCAACAATGTTTAAAAACCATGGTCTTAGATTTGGAAAAAGCAGTCGTTTTAACGAGTAAAACCTAGGAAACGCACGTCTCTTTTACAGCGACACAGCGGCGGACTACGCAAGTTTGCCCTACTGCGTACCACGTGATGTGACGTCATCGTGACGTTACGTTTCTAAAAATAGCTCACTCGCGGTTCGCTATTCACGCAGCATCCCTGTTATCATCCAGTTGGTTGCTTGACCCCCCTTTTCTCAGTCAGTTAAATGCTAGTAAAGATGATGAAGCAGAAACCTTTGATCTTATAAGTCCAGACAAAGACAAAAACATACAGCCTCAAGTAACCTCTCTTGTGACACGTATAAGGGAGCCGTCTCTTGGATCATCTAGATTTGAACATTTCTCTACTTGGAAGAGTCTAGTAAGAGGCTTGACAACCCTCATTCATGTAGTCAAAACATTCTCAAGACAGACTGAAACTGATGGTTGTAAAGGATGGCATCAATGCAATCAGCTGCTCAACACAGAGCGTTCTCAAGCGAAGATGGTTATTTTCAAGGCTGTGCACGAGGATATGTATAAAGAGGAGCTAGAAGGTTTAACTCAGAACTCTAAAGTGTGCCGCCAAAGTCCCCTGATGAAGCTAGATCCCTTCATTGATGGTAGTGGATTGATTAGAGTTGGAGGCCGGATACGTTGGGCAGATTTGGAAGACCAAGAGAAACATCCACTCATCCTACCAGCTGGCCATCATGTGACCACTCTTCTCGTCCGACATTATCACATTAAGGTAGCCGACCAAGATCGCCACTTCACAGAAGGTGCATTACGCACTGCTGGTGTCTGGATAGTGGGAGGGTGGAGGTGCATCTCCAGCATAATATTCAAATGTGTAATCTGTAAGAAGTTGAGAGGAAAGACAGAAATTCAAAAGATGTTTGATCTGCCGCCTGACCGATTGACAGTGGACCCACCCTTTACATATGTAGGCCTGGATGTTTTTGGCCCATGGAGTGTCACCACTTGGCGCACACGTGGTGGAGCTGCTAAGAGCAAGAGGTGGGCACTCATCTTCGTCTGTCTAAGCACAAGAGCCGTGCACCTTGAAATTGTTGAAACTATGTCTACCTCAAGTTTCATCAACGCCTTCAGACGCTTTCTATCCATACGTGGACCCGTCAAGCACCTAAGGTCGGACAGGGGCACAAATTTCATTGGTGCATGCAGAGAACTTCATGTTAACACAGATGACCCTGAGCTCAAGAACTTCTTAAAGGAACAGGACTGCACATGGACCTTTAACGCTCCCCATTCCTCTCACATGGGAGGAGCCTGGGAACGGCTAATAGGAGTGGCCAGACGCATCTTGGATGGACTGCTAGTGAAGCATAGCCCTTCTAGACTATCTCATGAACTCTTATCAACCTTGATGGCTGAGGTCATGGCCATCATAAATGCTCGACCACTGGTTCCGGTCTCATATGATGCTGAGGTTCCTGAAATGCTCTCGCCTGCCACTCTGCTCACCCAGAAAGCAAGTGTCACTCCTTCACCCCTGGGAAACTTTGAACTGGACCATCTATGCAAGGTACAGTGGCGCCAGGTTCAGAACTTGGCAGACTCTTTCTGGAAAAGGTGGAGATTAGAGTACCTCCCAACACTTCAACCTCGAAGAAAGTGGACCTCAGAGAAGTCTGGCCTCCAAGAAGGTGACATTGTTTTGATAAAGGACATTCAAGCTAAACTTAACGAATGGCCTCTTGGACGGATAGTTAAAGCTATTGCAAGCTCAGATGGCAAAGTTCGTAAGGTCGAAGTAAAGACTCTTAGCCAAGGGGTAATTAAAGAGTATCTTCGACCCATTAGTGATGTTGTTCTAGTTATGTCACATAAATAAGAGCAATGGTGGTATAACATATTTATACCAAGCGGGGAGTGTTCTGAATCAGTGAGTTTGTATTAGTAGCCCCGAGTGGTGGTTTTTCGATACTGCAGTTATATACCCAGGCTTTTCAGTGTGCATACATACAGCACAGCAGGCTATACCACAGAGAATCAGTTGCTTAAATCCTGGAGCAGAACCAACAGTGAGTATAAGCATAGTTGGTTCTTATAGTTGTTTCTTACCCCTCCGTTTTATTTTGTAGCGTCGGAGGGAGCTGTTTTCAAGTTTTAAAACTGTGTTAACAATGATAATGCTAATCGCGAAGCTAACCGCTAGCGTGAGGCTACTTAGGATGCTAAGGCTAATTAAGTTCACTGTTGAGCTTCATATTTGTTGTGTTGGTGAATGTGCTGCATTTTGTTTGATTATTTCTTGTAATATAACTGAGTGTATTTACAGGAATTGGAACTGCTAAAGGTAGTTTATATATCTAAAATGTAACACATTGTATATTTCTTTTGTATTGCAGTTTTACAAAAATTAACTGAGAAGATTCAGTAAAGCAGCCTCAATCACATCTACTGGGTCTCTCATTTTGTTCGCTATCTGTCAGCCAGGACAGAATATTGAGCCTGGTTTTGCTAGAGGTTTATTCCTGTAAAAAGGGAGTTTACCTCTCCACTGTCGCTACATGCATGCTCTGTTTAAAGGACTGCTGCAAAGTCAATGACACATTGCATACTACCACCCACTGTATTGATGCAATCTGCTGGGTTAACTTAGAAAACCCTTATCCGATATGGCTGTAGGATTTGATAGAATTAACTTTTTAAAGTGAATAAACTGATATGAATTGAATATTTCCATTCAAACACATTTCTTCAATTTGACATCTATAACTCTTCGTCCTGTTTTTCATTCTATTTCTGTCTTTCTTTTTTTTACTAAGCATCTGTTTTCTATGTGATGCTGTGCATGCTAAGGGCTGAAACTGAATGGAGAAGCGGTAGACTGGAATTTACCTCCTTGATGAGGGCCATGAAGCGGTTCCCAAAGCGCCATGGCTTGTGTCGGTTGCACTGTAATGAACTGACAGTGATCTGCTGAGACTGCTGCACAGCCACGGCCACCACATGCACAGCATCGTACATCAGTGCGGCGTCCGTCTGCAAACCAAGACAGGGAAAACTGAAGGTCATTACCATGGAAGAAAACTCAAAGCAAAACAGCAGACAGGTGGCATAAATCTACACACAATCAAGAAAATTTTGGTAGCTTGATGTCTAAATCACAAACATCCTTAGCATGGACCAGGTCGTGAATGTTTGCAACATTTTTCTGTTGATGTATCCTGCACTGATAATTAATTTAAAATGTGTCTCAGCAAAGCCAAGGATTTTTTTATGAGGAGAAAAAAAGACACCATATGGGTACCATGCAGCACTTTATTAAAAAATGTTTGCCACCTCTCATTTTCTCTTTTTATTTCCACAGAACCAGGCATTACTGTATCTGTTAAGTTATTTCTGAGTTTAGGTATCTTGATCTAAATAAATGTCTTGAATTTTTTTTGTCTGTCAAGCTTTCCTAGTACTGCACGGTTCCAGTACTGTACTTTAACCCTAACCCTAATGTTCCCTAGAAACAATCATGTACCCTAAACCCAATAACCTGGCGCAAAGTCAGGGATAGACAAAATCAGTCCAAAGGCCCCCAGGCCACACTCTGGTGTAAGACATTAGGTGACATCTGTTGATATCATTATGAATAAAAAAAAGTTAGAGATCAGCTCACAACTAGCTTGTCAATTATCTGCAGCAAGCCTTTCTCAAAGACTCTGGTCTGGTTCTGGACCAAACAGCATGTAATCTGCATCTAGGCCATGTTGCCCAAAATCTGGGCTGAATCATAGAATATGTCATATAAAAATTTGGAATGTCAGAGTTTGGTCATTTGTGTATATGAACTTAACAACTCTTCAACAAATCCAAGTGTTAGAAGTGTGTCCTTACACTGACCTTCCCAGCAAAAGAGCAGTAGAAGTACGCATGTCTTCTGTACTGCTATATCTCAGCCTGTCTGTGACCCGGTCGGCTGAAGCTCAGTTCTACCTCAGACCAACAGCCCTCTCATAGAGACCAGACTGCAGCATAATTCTGGTCATTATTAACGACGACTTGAAAAGCAAAGAGATTCATTTATGAAGCAAAAAACAACTCTGTTGTAAACCTTTGTCTACACAATTGGAACTTCAATTAGTCCAATCGAGGCACGCCGTGGAGGTGGTCTTGCAATATTTTTCCCTGAGAAGTGAAAGGTACTGCATTATACACCGGGATGATGTCATCATCATCAACAACTTTATTTATAAATCACTTTAACACCATCCATAGCTAACGCAAAGTGCTGATAATCAAAAGGAATAATTTGACAATAAGGAATAAAACAGAAAAACTAGCAAACAATAATACATTTAGAAAATTACTAAAACACAATAAAACACTGCAAAAACAGATGTGAACAATACCAGTACAAATGAGTTAAAATCAAATCTCAGTTGGGTTGAAGGCCAATGAGGAAAAGTTTGCAAACGAGTTTTAAAAATGGACAGTGAAGGGGCCTGTCGTATGTGCAAGGGTAGAGTGTTCTACAGTTTCGGGGGCCCAATAGAGAAGGCCCTGTCTCCTCTATACTTCCGCTTTGAGCTGGGAACCACCAAGACCTAAGAGGCCGATTGGGGGGTGGCAAAGAAGCTCTACCAAGTAGGGCGGGGCTAAGTTATTTAAGACCTTAAAAACTAACAAAAGGATTTTAAAATTAACTCTAAAATACTCTGGGAACCAATGAAGAGGAGCCAGGACCGGAGTAACATACTCCCTTTTTATGTGTTCCTGTTAAGAGGTGCGCTGCAGCATTTACACCAGCTGCAGACGAGCAAGTTAGGACTGGCTGACTCCAAGATAAAGGGAATTACAGTAATCAAATCGCGATGAAATAAAAATGAGTGTGAATTAGTGTTTCCAACTGTTAATTTCAAAGAACAGCTTTTATTTTTTTATATTTTTCTCAAATTATAAAAACTAGACTTCAATGTTTCCCTTATTTGGCTGTCAAGTTTAGGTTTGAGTCAAGATCATCCAGAGGGTTTTGACATCTTCCACTAGGACCAAAAACAAGAACCTCAGTCTTATTCCCATCCAAGCTTTATTTATTTCAGCAATTCTCTGACTTTCCCACACCCAAGGTCATACCTTGGATCTAATCTGCTGCTCTGGCCTCACTCATTCTAGCTGTTCAGCTGATGAACTTCGAGTAACTTATCATTTCCTCTTTCATTTAATGTCTCCTGTCTCTCCATAACCGAAACTCTTCGAATTATCTCATTCAGGAAAACTAAGGACATGAACATGGGTAATCTCTCTTCTCATATCTCCAGAACTTTGGTTCCATTTGTTCTTCCACCCCTGATGAGCTTGCTTCTAAATATAGCAACTGTTTAGGTTCCCATATAAAAAAGGGTGGGATTACTCAAGCCACTTTATTTTTCATTCAAGCCCAAGTAATTCTACACGTCCAATACCCCAATACACTGGCATGATCTGCCCTGTAGTGGTAATACATGTAATTCAGTGCATTACACCACAGGCACCAATGCTATTAGTCCGGGTGCTGGATGTGAAGTCCCCCAGCCTAACCTGCTGACTCCCGTTAATCAGGATGTCACATTTTGTAGGCTGGGTGCGGGCTGGGCTCTCTCTCTCTTCCTCTGCCGGGCGTGATGGGCAGGTGTTTCCCATCCACCACTGATTGCTGCTCTTGATAAGGAGCAGCGTTCCAGCAGGCGGGCATCAGTTCTTACTCGCTCCCAACGTGGTACATGACCAACCTAGAAGTCTTTCATCCAAGTCTAGTCTAACCCTGTTTTACCCCCTTGCAGCTATCGAGAACCCAGGACTTCCGAGCCGCTGCATTTCCGAGTCAGCTCTCCATGAACCTATGACAGAGACTCAGGCGCTGCTCCTGCCTTGGTCCTCCTGTTGTGCTCACCTTGTCCATCCTCCTACACCGCAAAACCTTGAGAGAGTTCACCAGACCTGCACCTCCTCCCGGATCCTGGACATCACCCTCCCCGGACTGGAACTCAGCCTGGAACCCAGTGAGTTCTCCTCTGACTTTCGGACATGCGCCTGCCTCTGTTTACCAGTCTTCTCACTCTCTCTCCAGTGGAACCCCGACGGACAGACCAGTCAGAACCATTCCCGAGTCAACAACCTGTCTTTACAATAAACTTTCTAAACCGTATACCTGTCTCCGCAGTTGCCCTCCTTCTGAGTCACATTACATAAGCATGACACAGGAGCTTTGTTATCCACTGACAATTGGAGACTAGCACAGTGAACTGGGTGAGTTTCGTGCTGAGGATGTTTGGGTGTTAAACGTTGAGCTGAAGTTCACGAACAGAATCCTTACATACATCCCTAGAGCATCGAGGTGTTGGAAAATGTAGTGCAGTCTCAAGTTGACTGCAATATCCTCTGACCAATTAAGGCAGCTACATACTCCATGAGAAACGGGAATTACACCATTTTGATCTCTCAGCCCTGTCTTAGAGGTTCTCCCTGCTTGTTCTTGACACAGTGTATATATTATTCTCTCACGGGGTGCCCGACTAATGTAACGTGATGGGACAGGATTTAGATAGGTGAACTTTAGTCGTAGCGTCCCACTCTGATGGGTTAAGCAGTTGAACATGTCAATTCCGCCCACTTGCAGCATTTACTCTATAAATTATCCTGGCGGGGCAGCTCCACCCCTCTACCACCGCAAGCCCCTGATGTGGATGTAATAGAAAACCACCCGTAGCGAACAGAATCAAACAGAACCCTGGCGAACCGCTCAATGTTTGTACTACTGGAAAAGGGGCATAAATGTCCACAGGCCTCGCCACATTAATGCAGGGTTGCTCGCCGATTTTCCTATCTTTTCAGGGTAGCACCTCTTTGCTACTTTTAGTCAGTCTGTTCCTGGCTTTGTTGCACAGGACTCTGCTCCCACTTCTGAAGACCTCTTTGGTCGGACGAAGCTATGTGAGTTTTGCTGTGAACCAGGGGTTTTGGTTGTATGTGCGGAAGGTTTTAGTCTGAACACAAATGTCCTTAGACAAACTGATGTCACAGTGTCAGTTAGTCTGTCTAGTTCAGTTCAATTCAATTCAATTTAAATAGAACCAATTGACGATACATGTCATCTCAAGGCACTTTACAAAGTTAAATTAAATCAAATCATACAGATTGGTCAAAAGGTTTCCTACCTAAGGAAACTCAGTAGATCGCATCAGTGGCTGCAGCCTCAAAAACACTCCAGTCAGTACAGTCAAAGCAGGCCTGTGACTCAAGCTTTGACTCTTTGGTTCATCTTTTCACACTCTTAACAACAGGTTTAGCAGAATGAAGTTTCTGCCTCTATGTGGGATCAGATGAACCAGAAAGTTGTCAGAGTCCTACGGCTGCATGCAGGATATAGCGTTAGGTGTCCTTTAATGTATTGAAGCACTGGTCTAGTATATTAGTGTTGCTGGTAAGACACTTAAAATGCTGCCTGTACTTTGGAAGTTCATGGTTGATGCTTGCACTGTTAAAGTCCCCAAGAACAATGCTTTGGGAATCTGGAATTTTTTTCTCCACGTTAATTAGTTGGTCGGCCAGGTGTAAATTATATTTCACTAACACTGGGCTGAGGTGGAAAGTTAACAGTGACCAGGACAAACAAGGAACACCCCCATGGTGAATAAAAGGGTTTACAGTTAATGAGCAATGTCTCTAAGTGAGGGCTGTATTATTTCTTCAACATTGTGACATCTGTACACCAGCCTTTGTTCATGTAGAGACTAACGAGGCTCATGTGGGGCCCCTTCACCTAACGGCCCGTCTCGTTTCACCCGGTCAATGATTTGGCACAAAGAGAAGAGACAGTGAATTCAGAGGCATACACAGTTAAACCCCTTTTTATTTACAATTTGGAATTCCAAAGTGGGAGACACTTACAGGTTTTATCACAGCCTCGAACACCTTAACCTTCTCTGCCCGTGTCCTAAGTGTGTCTCAAAGCTTACACGTTCGTACCTTCCTTTTGAACCTACAGATGTCCAAGCGGGACGTTTCCTTGAGACATTGAGTCTGCTGAGAACATCTGTTTCCTGACCTTTGACCGTTAAATGTAATCTATTTTCCTAGCTTGGTTCCTGGGAGTTAACTGGAACAATAGTAAAACCTTGGGACAATCACTTTTAAAAGCGTTATCTGCTCACAAGACTGTCATATCTCCTTGCTGCATCTGTGCCTGGTGCATGCTTACTGAAGTCTGAATCCGCCCTTTTGTTCTGCATACATCCTCATCTATTTAGGTTACTGGGTTGAAGTTAACATCTGTATTACTTTAAACTACACTATAAGTGAATATATTTCCATAACAAGACAGAGTCCTCTTCCCTATGCTTTTCCCATGAACTCCGTTACATGGTCCGCCCAGAAAAGTTTTAATCCTAGCAGGTGAAGTGCGCTGTCCGGGATGTGCTCGGCGTGCCACGACTCGATAAAACAGGGGGCTGTAGATCTGATGAAGTCCAGGCTAGTTCTGTAGAGGAGAAGCAATTAATGTGTTTTGTTGGTCAGAGAGCGGATATTCACTTGGTGAATCTTAACCAGAGCACCTGCATACTTTCCCCTATCTCTGGAAGCGTTCCATGTTTGATCAGGAGTGGTGGAATAATGTGAGCAGTTAAAAGTCTGTCGTTTAATGACTATTCACTGGTATAAGTAACCAAAGAGAGATGGCAGAAAGCAGAATAAAAAAAGAACAGTATTACGGAGCTCAATCCAGAGGCGGCTATTTGCTTACTTAGACTTACTTAGGCAACTTTATTGTCATTTTGTATGTACACAGTGCATACAGAACGAAATGTCGTTGCATACAGCTTATAAGAGTATAGTGAGATTCCAGGTGGAATAAGGCAACATTACAATGTAAAAGTGCAGCAGTGATCAAAATGTAAACAATGCAGGAGAAAAACAGTGTGTAATCACAGTGTGCAGGGGAATGTTCAAACCGTTTTTATGTGCAAAAATAATGGTGCAAAAAGGCATTTGTGCAAAAATGCATTTACATTGAGTTGTGAATAATTAAAAAGCAAACTAAAAGTTCAGCTGCATCGGTAATGCCAGATAGAGATGCAGGTAAACAAATGTGCAAATGTGGAAAAAGTCCAGTTTATAGTTCAATAGTTCAACAGTCTGATGGCAGCAAGGAAAAAGCCTTTGCAGAACCTGGTGGAGCTGCAGCGGATCCTGCGGAACCTCTTTCCAGAGGGCAGCAGGGAGAACAGTCCATGGTGGGGATGTGAGGGGTCTCTGATGATGTTACGGGCTCGGGAAATGCAGCCCTGGGATGAAATGTCCTTAATGGAGGGAAGAGGAGCCCCGATGATACCTTCTGCTGTCCTCACCACTCTCCTCACGTTCTTCCGGTCGGAGGCGCTGCAGCCTCCACACCACAGAGAGAGACAGCTGGTCACAATGCTCTCTATGGTGCTTCTGTAGAAAGTCCTGAGGATGGGCGGGGGCAGGTGGGCTCTTCTCCTCCTCCGCAGGAAGTACAAGCGCTTCGTGCCCTCTTGACCAGTGACGTGGTGTCACTGGTCATCGTCACCACAGACAAGGTGAGGATGTCTGTGATGTGCACCCCCAGGAATTTGGTGCTGCTGACCACCTCCACAGTTTAGCTGTTGATGAGCAGTGGAGCGTGATGAGGCCGGTTCTTCCTGAAGTCGACGATGATCTCCTTCATCTTCTCCACATTCAGGATCAGGCTGTTGTCTCTGCACCAGCCCAACAGCTGCTCCACCTCCTCTCTGTAGTCCTGGTCTTTGTCGTCTCTGATCAGGCCCACCACTGTTGTGTCGTCTGCAAACTTCACAATGTGATTGGTGGTAAACCTAGGGATGCAGTCGTGTGTCATCAGAGTGAACAGCAGGGGGCTCAGAAAGCAGCCCTGAGGGGACCCTGTGTTGAGGGTGATGACATCAGAGGTGTTCTGTCCGACCCGGACTGACTGAGGTCTGTTGGTGAGGAAGTCTAGCAGCCAGTTGCGAAGGGGTGTGCTAAAGCCCAGATGTTCCAGTCTTTCCACCAGATGTTGAGGGATGATGGTGTTGAATGCTGAACTGAAGTCCAGAACAGCCTCCGCACGTATGTGTTCTTCTCCTCCAGGTGTGCCAGGCTCAGGTGAACAGATGGCGTCCTCAGTGGAGCGGTTCCGCCGGTAGGCAAACTGGAACAGATCGAATGTTGGGGGGAGACTGGAAATGATGTGTTCTTTCACGAGCCTTTCGAAGCTCGTCATTATGATGGGAGTCAGTTCAATGGTCTCGTAGTCATTAAAACAGGTGACTTGAGGTTTATTTGGCACCGGAATGACAGAGGCAGACTTAAAGCATGCTGGCACTGTGGCTTGTTCCAGCGAGGTGTTAAAAATGTCTGTGAGGACACCAGCCAGCTGGCCTGCACACTCCTTGAGCACCCGCCCAGGTATGTTGTCGGGGCCTGGGGCTTTCCGTGGGTTGACTCTCCTCAGAGTCTTCCACACGTCGGCTTTGTCAAGGCAGAGTGCCTCCTCTTCCTGATGGGGAACAGCCTTCACTGCTGGAATGCTGTTTAGTGCCTCAAACCTCTCAAAGAAGTTATTTAGTCCATTTAAGAAGTCAGCATCAACTTCAACCACCAGGGGGGAGGGTGTGTTGTAGTCTGTAATCGCTCGTATGCCTTGCCACATACTCCTGGTGTTGCTGACATCATGGAAAAGCTCCTGTATTCTCTGTTGGCGGTTCCGCTTCGCTAACCTGATGGCACGGTTCAAGTTGGCTCTTGCTGTCCTCAGTGCCTCCTTGTTACCAGACTTGAAGGCTGAGTTCCGTGCTTTTAGCGATTGACAAACCTCCTCAGTCATCCAGGGTCTTTGGTTGGCTCAGGTGATGATGTTCTTTGTGGTGCTGACGTCCTCAATGCAGTTGTTGATGTAGGCTGACACAGTCATGGCGTACTCATCAATGTTTATCTTGTTATCATATGTTGCTGCAGCTTTGAACATGTCCAAGTCAGAGCATTACAACCATTTACAACTCAGGAGGATGGAAGGAAGCGGCGTTCTATAGGCGTTATCCTTTAGCTTAGCATCGAAACCTCCGCGACAGTAGTAGTAGTAGTGGTTACGAGTCCAAAAACATTACATGATCGTAACTCCAGCAGGTGCTGGTGGTCATGTACTGATTGACTGGGTTGAAGATTAGTTTGTAGTGAGTTTGGCGACTTTTCTTTATGAAAATGTCCGCGAGTTAGTCGGAGGTGTATGCCAGCCACTGCCTCCACGGTCGCCGCTGGAAGTTGATCAGGTGCTAGAAGGAAATAATATGAATACATATTTACATTCTTTCCTTCTCTCTATTGCCCTGTCTGACAGAGAGTCCACTCTTGCTCGATGACCACTGAAGACTGGCACAAAAAAAACATCCAACTCTCCATCTACCCTCCCCAAATGAGCCTGCAAAGATTCCGAGGTATAGACAATGGATAGATGGGTGTTTAAGTTACAATTTCTTATACATTTGGAGCACTGATTGGATTTCGATGTCAGAAATGTTCCTAATGCAACAAACCTACTTCCAGGTGCTGTTGTAAAGGGATTCTGTGTTTCACTTCTTTGCCAATCATTTGTTTCATGTAATGATGAATAAGGGTTCAGATTATGGTATGTTAGATATATTTGTGTCCATTATGCTGCATCCAAGAGTGTGTTTTCAGAAACAGAATTTTCTTAAGTTAGTTTTGATAATGTTTCAGGAAACAGCTGTAACAAATCAGTGTGGGAAGAACAGTTTTTCTCATAGTCAGTCATAAAGTGTGTAAACAGTATTATTTATAGTAGCCTAAGTATATTATATGAGGGAAGGACACAAACAACAAAAGGGCTCCCTTGTGTAGCTTGATATTCACAGACACAAACACTCCCCAGTCTTTCTGTGTGCTGCCGGAATTCACCGTCGTCATCCATGTATGTATATTTATATGTTAAAGTTTTTTGAGTTGAATAGTTGGCTCAAACGGAGCTGTCAGAGAACTGCCAGTCATTCACGCTTCACGAAAGAAGCCTATGACTTTGCAGATCCTCAGAAATAAATTATAAATAAAACAATAAATTGAATTAGTGTTTGCCTCGCTTGATTGAAAAGCAATCAACAGCTCTCACCAGTTGTTGCATGGAAATTGGGCCTCAGGGTGTAGGAGAAAGCATTTTCCTTTTGGAAGGAAACAAGCTGAAACATTTTATTTTTCCCAATTGGAGCCTTGAGTGAGCATTACAAACTAAGGGCTGAAAAACCAGTTTGGCTGTTTGTGTGTAGAGGATTGTGTATATGGTTGTGTAATTTAACCTGTAAAGTAGTGTGTAAAGTGCATTATATAACATGAGTTGCATTATATAACATGAATAAAAAGCAGTAATGATAATTTGGACATCACCAATGTAAGGCTTTGCGAGGAGACAAGGCCTGACACCCTCTTCTTAATCAAATCCTTAGCATAACTATTTAAGGATTTTTTTTCTACTTGGTGTTTAACTTAAACGTCAAATGATATAGAAATAGTGACAAACCAAACACCTTACAAAAGTTTTCACCTTGCCTGCTATCTTTCATGTTTTGTTGAAACACAATGTGGTATCTTATTTTCAGAAAATCTCTACAACTTTGAGGATGATTTTTATTGTGAAGCAAACAACAAAAAGTACAATGGATGGATTTGCTTGTGAATAGCGATCTTAAAGTCTAACAACAGATTCTAAATTGGATTTAGGTCTGTGCTTTGACTAGGCCATTCCAACACATTTAAATGTTTCCCCAGAAACTTTAGCCCACCTCCTGTTTGCAACATTACCAATACTAGTGTAAAATGATAAAAAATGTATCATTATAAATAAAAACATAAACAAACAAAAAATACAAATATGTTTTTATAATTGGATTGTGCAAGATTGACTTAGATATTGTTTTAAGGATAAAGCATGCCGCCAGGATAAATATCTAGATCACACATCAGCTTAAACTAATAAGCTAATTGCGTCACATAGTTCAAATTTACAGCTCTATGAGATTTTTTTGCCTTGGCAAAAAAAGTGGGAGCCACTAGCGCAAAACATTTATAACCAATGAATGGTGGATGAATGGAATGGACAGTTAAGAGACAAAACTCAACAGCTTTCAGTATAAAATGAGAGGAAGCCTGGATAAATCTGCATATAGAAAACTGAAGTGTCCTTTTTCTTTTCCTTTTTTTCCTCCTTCAGGCATGGTTCATGCTTTGTAAATAATAAAATTATATTTCCATTTGACCCACTCTGTTCACGGTGGTCCTTAATATTAATGCCAACGCTCTTCAGTTTTTCCAGACCTCCTTGGAGAAAAATCTTCTCATTTCTCCTCACTTCTTGGCCAATCACTGAAAAGCAGTGTGTTCACTCAAAACTCCTCTCGTGTCAGCTCGGTTTGACCCAGTTCTAGAGCAGGGCCGGAGAAACCCGGGCTAGCCCTGAAAAAAAAAAACGAGTCAAAAGTTTGGACTCACCTTGTCATTCAATGATTTGTATATATTTTTACTTCTACATTTAGGGTGAAACTATTTAAGGTGGCTAATCTCATGAAGCTCTGAGAGAAGGCTGGGAGTGACCAAAGGATTAATCAAAACAAAGGGGTGGTATTTAGAAAAAGTTAAAATATAAAAGATGTTTTCAATTATTCACAATTTTGTAATTTATACATAATTCTATAATCTTTTGAGTCATAGTTTTGATGTATTTACTATGTATCTGCAATGCAGAAAAACATAAACGTAAGGAAAAGCGAATGAATAACAAAAGTGAGTCTAAACTTTTGACTGGCAGTATACATGGTTCTTATATCTGTTTGAGAGAAACAGATGTAAGATCGGAAAACTGAACAAGAAAATCGGTGTATCCAGAGCAAGCTTAGTGCAGGGCAGTCAAAAGTAGCTGGTCAACGGCGGCAAATCGGCGTCTATAGCAGCTCTTGCCGCCGCCTACATTTCCCCAATAATATAATGGAGCGGAGCAGACCCTGGACTGGAAGCTGCTTTTTTTTTTTATATACCTCAGAGTGGCCATTGTCCTTTTAGTACTATCTTTGATGTGTCAATCATACAATTTAACCAATCAAATCATGCAACATGCTAGCCAATCATAGCTGGAGAGGGGCGGGACACCGAGTCATAGCCTTCAGTCGCCGCCGCGGTTCGGCTGTGTTCACCGTTGGTGTCGGTAGAGCGGGATGGAAATTTGGTCTGATTACCAAACAATTACAAGAAGTGACAACGAAGCAGAGAGAGAGCTGGAAGGAGCGCTATTAATTTCTGTTTGAAATGTCAGCACTGAAGTCTAAACTGGAGTAAACATTCACGCTAGCAGGGTTAGCTAGGACAGCTAGCAGGGTTAGCTCTGACAGCTAGGAGCAGAAGGTGCAGAACCAAGCACTAAAACCGCTAAACTGAAGAGACTTGAGTTACTTGCAGGCAGAAGGGAACTCTTGCTTTGTTCTGCTCCTTGTTCTCATAGCTGCTGTAATTACAGAACCTGTTCTAGTCAGAATTGTTACTTCAGTCAGGGTTCAGCCTGACACCAGCGCTCATGTTTATCAGCGTGTAGCTTATGCTGGACTTTTGAGTTAAGACACAGCGCTACAGGTTACCCTATAGGCCCGTTTACACTACACCTAAAAACCGAGCCATGCCGAGACCAGTCCGAGCTTGGATCAGTTACCCAAGACAAGACGACCCGTTTACACACCAAGCTTATCTCGGTTCCTTGGTTGCTCCTCGCCTCCTAGTGGCGATCTGCGGTACTACCGCTCTCTGAGATTGAAGGCGGAACCAGCAAAACAAAACAGCGGCGCCCGTAACATTCAGGAAGTTATGCTTGATATTGTGATATTTCGGTGTTTGCGGAGAGTCAGGGGAAGAAGGCAACTATTGGTGAATTTACTTGAGAAAGTTGGCTTTTTGGGAAGTGCATGAGACAAACGAACGTCTAATAAGGATTTACAGACGCCGGAAACAATGACAGACGCTGAGATTCATTGCGCTGCTAAGCAGAATCATCACTGGAAACCGTGTGGCACGGTAAGGAAGCTATTAATATTATGAATGTCTGAAATTTGTCTGAATGGAGTTTGAATCGGGACGTGCAGCCAGACACGGCGGAAAAAACGCGGACAGTCAGCTGACTGTAATGGCATGACACGGTCTGCTCATGCGCTCTTTATCAGAAAACCGGGCCAGTATAAAAAAAAAAAACAGGCCGAGACCTGCTCATTAGATTAGGTCATCCCGATCCACACTCCATTTCAGTTGGTGGCGGTAATGCACCAAAAGTTGTTTGCCATACGCCATTAAACAGAAGAAGAAGATAAAGAAGAAGAAGAAGAAGGACTGTCTCGTACAACATACTGCCGATATAAATGAGCGGTTCACTCCACTGCAGAATTCGGTAAACTCCAGGTTGCTGTCCATAGAGGACAAGTTGGCGGCTCTGCAGTCGAACAACTGTGCGGGAGAACTACAAGAAGAGAAGACGGGTGCAAAATCCCATGCTTGCGGTAAGAATGTGTTCGGTGAATGCTAGCTAAGCTAAAAGTAGCCTAGCCTAAAACCAACGCTGAGAATAGCCTAGTAGCCTTGCAAAAGAACAAGCTTTATTAAAATGTATTTTTTTGTTACAGGAAGCAGTACGCCGTCTTCACAACTCGGAGACAAATTGCAGGCGCTATGAACCGGAGCAAGGCGGTGACCTCCTATTTGCTCGGAGCAATATCTGCAAGTCCAGATTTACACAATGTGGATAAAGACGAAATTGTGTGTAAGTGACTCGTTTTTACTGTTTCTCCTTCCTTGTTTAATGTTACTGTGACTTGCGTTTGATTTTCATTCATACCACTGTCATTTAATTGTTTTCCAGACGGTACGCAGCCAGAAAACTCATTGTGGGCGAAAGCTGCGGTTCAGCTCGGAGTCGAGCGAGAAGAAAGAAGGTAAGACTTTATTTGGTGACTATTTTTCAGGTGCATTGATAGAAGTGTTGTGTCCATACGCAGTGCATCCCATCGCACAGTACTGATTCATTTGTTTTTTTACAGCTGCTGGAATCGAGACAGAGCGTGCTAGCGGAGGACGAGGTGGAACTCTGGAAGTCCGCCACCGTAGACCTCATGTCTGACAAAGAAGATGGCGTCGTTGGCGGGGTATCTGGATGGATTGTACGGCCGCCGTCATTTCGTAGGCCGGATCTCTCTGAATTCTGCATGAAGCTGCAGTCCCGGTTAGAGGCGACGCCGAAGTACAGAGCCACGCACAGTAGGCGTCTGCACAACGGACCTGCCTCGGAAAGAACACCGGCAGTTACCTACAACCCCGAGGAGGCAAACGGACAGTTCACGGAGTTGTAATTTTTGGATAATCTCCTGCCATGTGTGGGCAGACTCTCGCGTTGTATATAGTTGTGTTTGTTTTAATAAAGGTCTTTCTTTGCATAAACATCTTCCTGGCAAATGTTCATTTCCTCTATAAATTCATTCATGTCCTTGATGGTAGCCTAATAATAGTGTAGTAGCCTACATAGGATAACATAAATGTACAGCCTTATATATATATATATATATATATATATATATATATATATATATATATATATATATATATATATATATATATATATATTAGTGCTGTCAAACGATTAAAATTTTTAATCCCGATTAATCGCATAATGTCGATATTTAACTCGACATTAATCGCAATTAATCACATATTTTGTCCTTTTATTTCTGAAAGTGTAATAGCCTGTTAGGGCATTTTAATGTGCAATTTTGCAAAAAATGACACTAATAAAATACATGCTTGTACAAAACATATTTTTATGTTATTTTTCATGCACTTTTCAGAATTGGAATGAAAACATCCTGGTGCCAAATGTTAAACTCTGGACTATAATGGCTAAATGACTAATCATGACGCCCTGATGTTTACACAATGTGTAAATAAATTTGTAAATAAATACCTGTTTTCATACCGATATATTATTTTTGCCTCTTAAACAAAGCTAGACATGGTATTATGCATAAACATATAAATTAATAAAAATTGTACATTTCAATAAAGTCATAAGTTTTGTTCATTTCTTCACTCTCTCTCTCTCACACATCTAATTCTGAGCTTTCACACCAACAACAATACAGGTCATTCCAGTCTTACACTTTGCTTGCAACTGGGCAGGAGCTTAATACCCTGAATGAGACTGTTTAGCAACTGTTTAGTAACTCCAGGTCCTTCGTTTGGCAACGTGATTCAGCCTTAGTTTGTCAAATACAGAGAAAACAAATTAATAAGCATTAAATTACGGTTTATGGGTTGGGTTTCAGCAATTTTATCAACGTGTAAAAGCTCATCTTCAGAACCAATGTCTCATAAAATAGTGATCTGCACCATGTAATCTACTTTCAGCAGTTATCACCGGTCATTGCACCGTAAACTGCAGAAAATAGGTGCAGAGTTGCTCTGCACGTATGCGCGGCTGAGCACGGCACTGGTGTTGTGGGGGAGTGGGTTAGGTAAATGGTAAATGGACTGAACTTATATAGCGCTTTTCCAGTCATGTTGACTACCCAAAGCGCTGTACACTATAGCCACATTCACCCAGTCGCTCTCACTAACGCACACACATTTATACACCGAGACGCAGCTCGGTAGGCAACTTGGGGTTAAGTGCCTTGCCCAAGGGCACATCGACATGTGGCAAGGAGAAGCTGGAATCGAACCCACAACCTTCTGGTTGCCAGACAACTACTCAACCCATCAAGCCACAGTCGCCCCATAGGTGTCAGGCTGCAAAGCAGAAGATCGAAGGTTGGACTCCTAGCTGTGCCAATGCGGTACCGCGCATTGGCACCGCTACGCCCCTTTTGCCGCTTAGGTAGGGCATACAGGAGAGAACGCACGGATAACAGATATGACCGACTTTACAGCCGTTAAACTTTCCCAAGACGATGTCCCAGGCACACGGATTACTGGTCGCACTGTCGAAGAACACACCAACCTTCAGCTCAAACGATGGCTTGAGGTTCGAGGGCTTAAAAAGACTGGAAAACTGGCCGAGTTGATGAACGGTAAGCTTTGTTTTTTTTTTCCTGCGCGGCGATCATGGCAGCGTCAGCCGTTTTTTTTTTTTTTTTTTTGTTGTTTGCAATCACCGTCCAGGAATGGGTATATGTTTAATGTTTGTCTCATTTGAAATGTTTTTGAGTAAGCCTGGTAGCAGGCTATCATGTTAGCGCCTGCTACCATGATAGCCTATATGCGATCATGGTAGCAGGCGCTACTTTATTAACATGTCGGCCACCAAAATACTCTTACCTTGACTTGATGTCGCTGGAATTGGGTCAGGATGTTCTTCGGTTGTGCCCTTTCCTCCGACAAAATGCTTGCTACATATGTACTTGAATTTGGTAACTTTTTCTGGGTTGAACTGTTGTGTAGGCCGACCGCCCCGGTGTGCACATTTCTCCTTGGCAGTCTTGAAGAAAACATCCTTCATATGCGGCCGATCAGCGTAACTCGAGTCGCTGTTGCACGTTCCATAGCAACAATGTTTAAAAACCATGGTCTTAGATTTGGAAAAAGCAGTCGTTTACCGAGTAAAACCTAGGCTAACGCACGTCTCTTACAGCGAAACAACGGCGGCTTTCCGGAGTTCGCCCCACTGCGTACCACGTGATGTGACGTCATCGTGACGTTGTGTTTCTAAAAATAGCTCGCGCGCGGTACCACATTTCAGAGAATTACATTTTCACCCAATATTTCATTTACCTTTGGCTTTAAAAAACGATTTTTTTCATTTAAATCATTAGCCAGATTAATTTATCCAGCATATATCTTAAATATACCAAATACAATATTTCATTTCCCTTTGGCTTTAAAAAACGATTTTTTCATTTAAATCAATAGCCAGATTAATTTATCCAGCATATATCTTAAATATACCAAATACTACAATAAAACAATCAAATTCATCACAATCTCTTTAATCTGACATATGAAAAGTTATCCATCGAGCCCTGACGTCAATAGTCCGTCGATTTAAACAAAAATACGCCGCACAGTGCGGGGGTATCGTTAGTGTGTTCAGCTTGAATCAGCAGGTCGACCGCCCCAAGATGGCGGCCGTAATTCGAGGGGCTATTATTATTATTATTATTATAGTACCGTTAATACAGCCCGAACCGTAGGGTCTACCCCCACATACTATATATCGAAACGTTGGTCTCGACGCCGCGATCAGGGCTTTTTGTACTTGACGCCGTTTCGACTTACATTTGGAACAAAATTCGCAAAAAACACTTCTTGACACAAATGACCTCTCAATAAAGCTCGGCTGAGCACGACACTGGTGTTTTGGTCAAGTGGGTTAGGTGTCGGGCTGCAAAGCAGAAGATCGAAAGTTCGAATCCAAGCTGTGCCAATTTTAGATAATTACATTTTCACCCAATATTTCATTTCCCTTTGGCTTTAAAAAACGATTTTTCAATTTAAATCAATACAGTTCACCTCATGCCTTTAACTTTTTTATTCACATATTTTATTTTTTCATGCTACATTGAAGTATTTAATCATGTTTTAATAACACCAATTTTCCATGCTGCTTCGATGCAGACCTTCTCCTGTTGGCTGTTGGCTCATTAGCAGCCTCATTTGTTGTGGTCTGTTGTCATTCACACAGAACAATAAACCGTGCCAGCCGACATGAGTTTTACAAACGGCAAAGCTTTGTCTTAAGCAGTAACGTGCCTCTACTCCGCGCTGCGTTCGCAGACCAGTGTGATGCGTTCCCGAGCGTCAGAAAGCTGCATTTAGGAGCATGGGACATTTCTAATTTACAATAATATATTTTTTTTTTTACAAGTAACAATTAAATAACTTGAACAACTGGTATAAATGAATGATGATAAAGGAATTTATTTAACATGTTTTGGGACAGTTTGTATTCAGACGTTTTAAGAAAACATTAAAGTATTTTATGTATTGTTTATTAATTTATTTTATATTATACTTAATCTCCTCCTTTTCCTGTCAAATCCTGCCTCAAGCATTTCGCTGGCTCTCCTTATTATTGTAAACTTTGTAATGTAACAAGAGTTCAGGGACATCCTACAATCAGGCTTAGGCTACTGGAGGACATCAGGGCCAGTTTTTCTCACTCTACTGATTTCTACTGTTCTCCAGTTTTGCATTGCATTGCATTGAAATGAAAGTCACATTTCCTGCCACAGTTCACAATGTCAGTTGTTTGCTGCTTCTCCACCGAAGCCAGGCCTGCAAGCTCTCCACCATCAGCCATCACTTATCAGTTACCCTCCTTCACTGCCTTGAATTTTAGTCATACTCAAAAACTGCTAGTTGAAAGAATAATTAATTTCATTATTATTTTCTGTTTAAATATCCAGTCATATTCACTGAATTAGAACATCTTTTTAGAATGTTTTTTAGTCTGAAAATGACAAGTACCTTTTGAAATTAACCTTAATGCAGGTACCAAACTTGTCCTTAAACCACAATAATTGTATTTATTTTACTACTATAATGTACTATTTTAATCTTAAATCTTATTTTTATTAGTTGGGATGGCTGCCAGCACAACACTGCATTATGTCCTCGTGACAGAAATCATCGCTAGAAAAATGCATTATCATCATTCAACAATGATTACTGAAAAAGACGTACTTCGTTCCTGCAGTTCCTATACTGTCCACGAGTGGCGCTGTGTGAGCAGACAACAAGCAGTACTCTTTGAGTTCCGGGTCAGAGGTGAACTCCTCCGTCTTGTGGCTGCTATAGGGTGTTTTCAGCTGACGTCACGCTCACGTGACTACTCAGCGCGTCCGCCATATTGGGTGGCAGTCGTTTCGCACCGTTAACCTGCATTGCATTACGCCTTAGGCAGTATTGGAAGTGAACAATGGGGAAAACGTGTTTAATGGTTGGTTGCACGGCCCGTGGAGGTGGAGATCAACGCTCTTTCTATCGCCTACCAGCCGTAATAGTGAATCAGTGTGAAAAAAAAAAACAGCTGTCTGAACAACGCCGTCACCTATGGCTGACACGGATATCCAGGTCCGATTTGGACGGTGTTAAGCTGGAATACGCCAGAGTCTGCGGTGCTCACTTTGTCACAGGTAATTAACTGTTAAGTATTTAAAACATATAAGAAGAATATATTAATAATAGGGCTTGGGCGTCATGACATTACTTTCCGCGGCTGTCATGTTGACTGCCTCCGCCGCCTCTACTGCCTATTACTACCGCATACTGTACTCCCTCTCTCAGCCGTGTTTTAATTTGATTAATTTCACCTTAACTTGATTTCAACCATGGTAAACCGTTGCTGTATTGTGGGCTGTAACAGCGCAACACATGATCGCCATGGGAAAAACATAGAAACAGATTAATTTTCTACCGCTTTCCTGCCTGGAGGCGCAACCACGGAGAACAACTGTTAGTGATAACAAAGAGTCGACGGCTCGCTTGGATCGCGGCTGTAAGTCGACCGAACATAACTTTACACAGTATCCCGATGTCAATGAGAGTGTGTTCTAAACGTTTGAAACACATAGCAGCAAGTTAAAAGTACATTACATGCGCGAGTGGTTGTTAGCACTGACGGTTAGCAGCTACTAAACTAGCATGGGCCAGAGCCCGTCTGATCGCAGCTTACCTTTGAACGAGTTGCTGTGTTCCCACTGTTTGCTGGCTTTATGATCTGCAGCTCCTACCGGCGCCAATATGGTAAATGCAACTTAATTTTGCACTGGTCATTGTTCTGCTTAAATAATTAAAGCCGCGAGCGGCGTCGATCGGCCTTGCAGCCAAGCGCCTTCGCGCACCGCCCGCCGCCGGCCGTCAGCCACCGCAGAAGCATGCGCCGCATTTGCGTCGGATTGTTTACATTTTTACCATCTTATTAAAACTCACCCGTCCACGTATGATGGCGATTTCCTTGATGTACATAACCAGATGTGAACTGGTTGTGAGCCTCTAGACCCTTGTAAGCTCTCATTTCCTCAAGAGTGTGCAGAGGGTTTTCACCGAACACCAGGTAATGCACTGTGTCGCCGTGCTCTACATTTGGCCAATCATCTGGATTACGGCTAAACAAGGCACCGTGGAGGGCATACGGGTCCATATGGTCGATCACGGAACATTTCCTCAGATATACGTCCTTATCTGGTCGCTCTAGCGTGCTGGCGTACTTATCCATTCGCGATACGATAATACGTGTAAGACAACTAGAGATAAGGAAGTGTGCCACCCAATATGGCGGACCGGAAGTTGGCCAGTGACGTCAGTGAAAACACCCTATTGCTTGCTGTGCTGTGCTGCCGTTTTTCCTAAATTACTGAAGGATATTGTTGAATCAAGTCCAATTTACCCAGACGAAGGGTGTTCCATTGGGTGTTTTCCTTGCAACTACGTGACGGTGAGTCGTTTATTTAGTGTCGGTTTTATATTATGGTAGAAATGCGGTGGCTAGGCTGCACGCCACTGAGCTATATGCTACATGTAAAAGCGATCTCTCCTCCGCTGCAGGTAAAGAGCCGGGTGAAGCTGACACCCCACCCACAGAAAAAACTCTGTTAAATAGAAGGAATGGTTAGTGCTTCGTTTGTGCAGGTTTGTGCCATTAAAATTAGCGTTTGTGCTGTTTTGGTTTTGAAGATATTAAAGAATATTTGTTAAGGTCATCCAGAATTCACCATCTCCCCATTTTGCTTCGAATCCGATCAAACTGGGCTACTTTTTTTAGTGCTTCGTTTGTGCAGGTTTGTGCCGTTAAAATTATCGTTTGTGCTGCTTTGGTTTCGGAGATATTATGAATTTTAATTTCAACCGATGACGTCATCCCAGCTCGCCGCTTCAAAATAAAGTGCTACGGTAAATCATATGTTATTGCCATCACTGTAAAAAACGTAAGTCTTTTTAATATATTTATACTGATAAATCAGTAACATTACTATGAAGTTGTGTCATCTACCGAGCCTCCCCCCAACCCACCCCCCCTACAGCATTCTTATAAAATGATTTATATATTCCTGCTTATTGGCAAAGATCTCTTGGGACACATGTTTTTGTTTGTTTTTTTAGTTTCCTGACTGAGGGGAGAGGCTGGAACAGTCTCTGTGCAGGATGGCTGGCGTCCTTAATGATGTTCCTCATTTGTGTAAAAAGATGTGGTCAGATCTACCGTTTGGTCTCAACACTTTTCTCAAGAAAGCAGTTATTAATTTTATATTTTTCTTTTATCATGCAAGTTGTTTTAGCTGCTATTGTAAAATGTGTGTTATATTGTTTTGTACTTTATTTCTGAATAAATATTGCGATTTATTTTGTCTCATTTAAAGAACTTTACTTTAGATAGCAATGTCAAGTGACATTGCCAAAAAAGGCATTTCATTTATTAGAATGTTCAACTGTTTTCATAAAGTCTATTTTTCCTAATCAGAAGGGTTTATTCTTCTTCGAGAGTATAATGTTTATAACATTTTCAAACAATAACTTGGTTATAGTTGATCTTAGTAGTCATAGTTCATTACTCCTCTGAATTAATTAGAATAGCAAACCTTTATTGCTCTACAATAGGGAGATTTGGGGGTGTCTGCACCTAACAAAATTAACACAATTAAAGTATACAGGCTTATATAACGCAGAAAACATACCCAAACTAAAATCAATAACAGAAAAACTGCAAAAAATAAATCACACTGGTCAGCCTATAAAGTATAACAACATTAAAATTCATAATATCTCCGAAACCATAGTAGCACAAACGTTAATTTTAACGGCACAAAGATGCACAAACACAGCACTAAAGAAGTTGACCACTCTGGTTTGCTTTGGCTCCAGCTCAGCACCAGCAAAGGAATAACAATGTAGCGCTTTATTTTGCAGCGGCGACCTGTGGTGACGTCACCGGCCGGAATTAAAACTTATATTATCTGCGAAACCAAAGCAGCATAAACGCTAATTTTAACGGCACAAACGAAGCACTAAAGAAGTTGACCAGCTTGGTTGGATTCAAAGCAAAATGATGGGATGGTGAACTCTAGATGAACTTAACAAATATTCTTTAATATCTTCAAAACCAAAACAGCACAAACGCTAATTTTAACGGCACAAATGTGCACAAACCAAGCACTAACCATTCCGTCTATTTAACTGAGTTTTTTCTGTGAGTGGGGTGTCAGCATCTGACACATGGCCTTTGGTGAGCTTTGGTGACATTAAGTATTGGCACCCTTTTTGAGGAACTTCCCAGTACAGGATTTGGACCAAACTAACAGAGTACAATCACCCGGTGATACTGGACACAACCATAGACATATATAAAGAGTAGACCCCGCATCGACCGCTCTCGCCTATAGGCGCTGACGAGATTTAGGGGCGCCATCTTGGGGCGGTCGACAACTCCGCTCAGTCTAATGTGTTAACCAGGTGCAGAATCAATTTTAATCAACTATAACTCGTTTAATGTTGAACTAATTTTCACATTTGTTTAGCTTAAAACTTTAAAACTATAGCTATTATAACAAATGGTCCAGTGCGTTTAAATAATCTTAGTGGGGTTAAAAGTAATAGAATATTCTGACATGATGTATGTATGTTTCAAAACACAGCCACGCACACATTTTTTATAATTTTTTTATTGCTATATAAACAAACACATTTGTACATGTACATATGTACATATACTTCCCAAAAAGAACCCGTGATGGGCGAAATCTGTAAAGTAGTAACCTTTATTTTTTTTACAATTATTATATACAATTAAATACACTATAGTATATTGAAACCATAGAACAAAACCTTTTTACCGGCCCAAGCATTTGTTTAACAAATGAAAGTACTATATAAACGTTTTTTTTTTATTATTATTATTTACAAATAAGCTGTAAAATAATAATTTTAATCAATACGAACTGAAGGCTTCAAATTGCGGAGATCAGCGTGGCCCACCGCGACCCGAGTCATTGGATTAGAACGGGAGAAAATTAAAAATTATTATAAAAAAATACAAAGTACAGTAGGACAAATAGTGACTCGTGTGTATTTCACTGCTCTTTTGACTGAGGCGCTGCATCCGTGACTCCGCTCTGTAGCGTTTTTTTCTTCTAAAGCCCGCGGTGCAGGTGAGTTTTTTTTTTTTCGGGAGAAGAACACATTTTTATCGGTAGTTGTCACTCTTTTTTCAAAAAAGATTCTTATAAACCGACATGCCACCTGATGAGAACTGTAATGAACGGCTCATCAATGCAAATCCGTGAAGCAGCGAGACCGTGAAAGGTGAACCGCAATATAGCGAGGGTTCACTATATATATATATATATATATATATATATATATATATATATATATATATATATATATATATATATATATATATACATACAGTGTCGGGGAGTAACGGATTACATGTAACGACGTTACGTAATTTAATTACAAAAAAAGAGTAACTGTAATTCGTTACAGTTACAGTGAGAAAATATGTAATTCTGTTACAGTTACTTCCGAAAATATTAAGAATTACAAATTTAGTTACATTTTTTTCAAAATATAAAGAAAAACCTTTGCGCTTTGCGCCCTGTATCGCCGTGTCCCGCTACGGCTCCTTGTCTCTATCACTCTGATGATCCATCCTGTCCTGAGCCTTCTGAAAGAACAGCAAGCGAGCGGACGTTTCACGGTTTTATTTCAGCTCAAGCAGCGCATCAAAAATGACAGCCTTCAAGCTTGTTGACAGCCACCTCTTGTTATTCACCCACAACAATAAACAGTGAGAGCCGATGTGTGTTGTGAAACTGCAAAACTTTGTCTTAAGCGGAAAATCAAACGCGCGTCCACAGACAGCTCAGCGTTCACAGTGTTGCGTTCGTGAGCGTCGGAAAGCTATGGTGCATTCAGGAGCATGGGACATTTCCGTTTTACAACGAAAAAGGCAGAAAACGGAACAGAACTTAACTCATACAATAATGTATTTATCCAGAAACAGTGTGGGCTTTCTTACAATACTGAATGCTCTATAATTGTATTTCTGTTATTTTTAATTATGCATGTCTGCTAGCTTTTTATTCTAAAAAAATCTATAATATTACAGCAGCAAATTATCAAAGTTTTTCAAAGCCTGTTTAAAAGCTCCAAATTGGGCTTCAGATCATACAGCAACAATTGTGCTGTCATTGTTTTACAGGGCAGAATTTGCATTTGCTGACTCTTGTCCTTAAACTACTGATTGGATATACAGGAAATTCCGCTTTTTTAAGGTTCACATTCAGTTCTCAAAAATTAAATGTTGAACATGGGTCAATACTCATTAAAACAAAGTAATCAAAAAGTAATCAAAAGTAATTAGTTACATTACTTTTTAAAAGTAATCGAAAAAGTTACACTACAATTACATTTTAAACAAAGTAACTTGTAACTGTAACGGATTACATTTTTAAAGTAACTTACCCAACACTGTATATATATATATATATATATATATATATATATATATATATATATATATATATATATATATGCTGTTTATTCACTAATGTCTAACAACAACTTTCTATCTCCTAGTATTAGAAAACTTACATTCTGATCAAAAATATAAACAATGTCTTTTCATCTTGCTTGTGAAAAGTTATCCCTCGAGCCCTGACATAAATAATCCCTCGATTTAAACAAAAATGAGCCGCACAGTGCTGAGGTATCATTAGTGTGTCAGCTTGAATCAACAGGATTAGGTATCAAGTCGACCGCCCCAAGGTGGCGCCCGTAATTCCTGCGCAGCGACAGTCAATGCGGGGTCTACTCTTATATTATGTCTATGGACACAACCATGTTAGCGGCTAACGCTTAGCATGTTGCTAACCGGAAGTAGCTCTAGGAAGGTCTCACCAACTTCTGCTTCACAGAGTTTGTACTTCCTTTAGTAGTTTGTAATGCCTTTATCATTTTTATTCACATATTTCATTTTTTCATGCTACATTGAAGTATTTAATCATGTTTTAATAACACCAATTTTCCATGCTGCTTGGATGCAGACCTTCTCCTGTCGGCTGGTTTTGACGAAGACAAATCCTTTTCACACTCAGAAGATTTGATTTAAAATCCCCAAGTGATAAAAGCCTACGACCAAGGAACTCGGAAGCTTTGCCTTTGACGGTTACGCGCACCACCAGGCGGGCGCCTTCTTCAACTTCTTCAGAAGTTGAACGTTTCTAGTTAGGCGCCCGCCTATGCATTGAAAATGCATGGCGGAGGCCTTATGCTATGCACCTAATAAGGGTTTCTTTATTATTATAGTACCGTTAATACAGCCCGAACTGTAGGGTCTACCCCCACATACTATATATCGAAATGTTGGTCTCGACGCCGCGATCAGGGCTTTTTGTACTTGACGCCGTTTCGGCTTACGGTTGGAACAAAATTCACATAAAAACACTTCTTCAACACAAAATTCACCAAAAACCACTTCAACACAGTTGACCTTTCAAAAATGCGCGGCTGAGCACGGCACTGGTGTTGTGGGGGAGTGGGTTAGGTGTTGGGCTGCAAAGCAGAAGATCGTAGGTTCGACTCCAAGCCGTGCAAATTTCAGAGAATTACATTTTCACCCAATATTTAATTTCCCTTTGGCTTTAAAAAACGATTTTTTTTCACATTAGCCAGATTAATTTATCCAGCATATATCTTAAATATACCAAATACTACAATAAAACATAATCAAATTCATCAGTAGAATTGTACTGTAACAGTACAGTTCTTCATTTCTGGTTACAGTACTATAGTTCAGTTTAAGATATGTTTAAAAATTAGAGGTTAATCACTACATATTGAAAAGCTAAGAATGTTTACAAGCACTAAACTTATTCAGTGTAATTCAGTTGAATACAACCCTATGATTTGTGTTAAATCTGCACACATATGCACAGATGTTATTGAAATGCATTTTTATTTATATTAGACTTTCAAGAGATAAGTTATGCCTAATTTTATTTTACATGCACTTTATTTTTTATTGTTTATTCAGAACAGTTTTCTACTTTAAGCACATTGCATTAACAAGTTTGTTTCTTTGCTCAGAAATGTGATGTTACAGAAGTTTGTATGAAAATAAATATTTTAAAAAAGTCAACATTATATAAAATCATTTGTGTCTTCACAACTTTAAATCAATATCGAATCGCAACAGCAATAATCAAAATCGAGTCGAATCGAATCGTGAGGTTCCTAACAATACCCAACCCTAGTGCCAATACTTAATGTCACCAAAGCTCACCAAAGGCCATGTGTCAGATCGGCCTCCTTTAGCAACTAAGCCTCACCAGAGAGTAGGGAGTAGCAAGATGGCGGCCAAATCCTATGGGATTCTGTGAGAGTAGGGAGTAGAAAGATGGCGGCCAAGGACTTCAGTTTTTCGGCAAAATCCGCACTCCGGTGTATAATCGAAATCAGTGAGACAGAACCAAGCAAACGGATTAACAAACGATCGAGCGCACACCTGGCGTTTAGCCTGGAAGGAGAGAAGGTTGCGCACACGAGCAAACAGAGCCGAGCGCGAGGGTAGTGTTTGAGCACAGTTTGAAAGTTGAGCGTGCATGTGATGTTTAAACGCTGAATACCTGTCTCGCTGCGCGCTCAGATTGGTTCCGACGCGCTCAATTCAGAAGACTTCATATGCTACTATGCTAAACTGCAGTCTCCCCCCCTCCCAACCACCATATTATACAGACCGCGGGGCGCCTGGCTTTTATTCCCCCCAAGACCAAGCGTTGTTTGTTTATTTCAAATACCTCTATGTTTTAAAGCAGCGCAATAATAACTTACCTGAAGAATGACTGTTGTCGGGACCACCTCTTGCTCTGCGTAATCTTGTAACGTCTTTAGTCGGACTCGGAGCAAAAGCAGTCCGGCTGTGAGCTACAGTGTGCATGCGCTTGCGACCGTTTCGAAACGCAACATTTTTTTAGTAAAGTTTATACAGTATTTGTAGGTTTATGTGTTTAAACGCTTAATACCTGTCTCGCTGCGCGCTCAATGTGTGTGTGTGTGTGTGTGTGTGTGTGTGTGTGTGTGTGTGTGTGTGTGTGTGTGTGTGTTCGCGGCGCGCTCCGCGCAGCACGGATTTGCCGACAGACACACACACACACACACACACACACACACACACACACACACACACTCTATAAATATTAAAATATAAAAGCTTTCAGCACATGCTGGGGCGGAGGGATATCACATCACATGTGGTATCCCTCCGTCCCTCTGGTCGGTAAAATCCCTGCAAATTCTAATGTAAAAATTTAAAATTTAAAAATAACTTACCGAAAATCCTTGCTCTCATGTCATGTTCAAAACATTCTTCTTCGAAATGGTCACTGCATATGACGTGTTTTCTCTCTGGCCAGCTCTCTTCAAGATGGCAATCCAGCTACGAGCCCGGTTAGCTCATGGAAAGTTGAAATAAGCAATGTTTTTTCCAATTTTACCAGTTGTGTTGGAACATCCAATGGCCATGTACGTGGGCTTTGTTGCTTCAGCAATAGCTCCTGCGAATGTCAATGGTGAAGTCCTCTGGAAATCCGAAAAAATTGTTGATGATCAGCTGTGTAAAACGGCTCCAACTCGGGTGGTCAGATCGACTCGGGCGCTTCCCGATGACGTCATCATAAGGCAAATCCATCCAAAACAAACTGCCCGTGGTCCCCATTTTGTGAAAAGTTGTGAAGGGAAAATAAACCATAAATTCTTTTAATTTTTAATAAAAGTCTGCAGCCATTTTAATTTAATCACGACATTAATCACTTTAAAATCAATAACGTTTGTTCCTCCTTTTTCTACTGATGAATTTGATTATGTTTTATTGTAGTATTTGGTATATTTAAGATATATGCTGGATAAATTAATCTGGCTAATGTGAAAAAAAATCGTTTTTTAAAGCCAAAGGGAAATTAAATATTGGGTGAAAATGTAATTCTCTGAAATTGGCACGGCTTGGAGTCGAACCTACGACTCCACAAGATATATATATATATATATATATATATATATATATATATATATATATATATATATATATATATATATATATATATATATACACACACACACACACACTTCAGGCTGAACAGTGGCTCTGTGACTACTGTAATGAACAAACGAATAGCTTTTGTGCTCCCAGCTAATAGTGCACCCTCCTACCT
Organism: Fundulus heteroclitus; assembly: GCF_011125445.2. NCBI lineage: Eukaryota > Metazoa > Chordata > Actinopteri > Cyprinodontiformes > Fundulidae > Fundulus > Fundulus heteroclitus. The sequence continues at coordinate 1,303,412 of NC_046363.1, forward strand.
GATAGAGTGTAGCCTGCTACTGTAAAAAAGTTTGACTGCCCTGTTAGTGACAGTTACCATCATATGGATGTCTTAGTCCATGTTGGTATATTTATATATATACTAAGAGGAATTATTTGACACTGGACAGTGCTGTTAAAATTATTAATTTATTTATAAAAAATTAAAAAATAACTTACATTCTTACTGATACATTCCTGAGATTTACTTTGCTCAATTATAGAGCTAATGTAGTGTAGAATCTCTGCTAGGGACATATTCATGCTATGCTAAGGCAGCTGCTATGTTCTTCTACATTTTCTTCTCCATAAGTTCTTTTTGGCAAAAACTTGGTGCAGTACCACCTCCAACCACAATCAAACTTGTGCCAGGAGGCGCAATTTGTCAGGATATTTTTATTATTATTTTTATTTTTACAAGTACAAGAAAAACTGAAGTAAATAGAAGGAACAATGTTATTAACAAAAGATAGAGTAGAAAGTACATATAATTACATGAAAATGTAAGGAGAAGTAAAAAGTTGCCTAAAATAATTACTCCAATAAAGTACAAATTACCAAACTTTCTGTGTAAGTAAGGTATCAAAGTATTTATACATTGTTACTTGACACCTCTGGTGCACAGCTTATTGTGGTTCTATGGACAAATCCTCCAGTCACTGCTATGGACCTCTGTAGCTCCTGCAGAATTAACTTTGATCTCTGTGCTGCCTCTCTGATTAATGCCCTCCTGGCCCAGTCTGTGTGTTCTGGAGGGTGGCCCATTCTTGGGAGGTATGAAGGTAATGGATTTGATGGTGGTCTGGGGGAAAATCAAAGTACTGAATTTTTTTTATAACCCTATCCTGACTTGTACTTTTCAACAACTTTGCCCCTGATTTGTTTGGAGAGCTTCCTTATCTTCATGGAGTGATGCTTCTTGGTTAGTGGGGCTACAGCCTCTGGGGCCCTTCAGAAAAGGTGTGTTTATACTGACACGCAAGGCTTAGATTTCCCACAGGTGGACTTAATTTCTATGATACTGTAACTTTTTGAAGGGAATCAGTTGCACCAGAACTTTTTAGGGGCTTTATAGCACATATGTAATTTTTTCCTTTCATATTTTTTCTTTATTTTTTTTTATTCTCATACCTCTTCACCAACTTAGACTATCTTGTGCAGTTCAATCACATAAAATACGATTTAAAAGTATTGATATTGTAGGTCTGGCTATGACAAAAACAGGTTAAAAGCCAAGTGAGGTGAATCCTTTTGCAAGGCAAAAAGCAAGGCAGTGTCGTGAGGGGTGCTGGTGCCTAACTCCAACTGTCAATGGGCGAGAGGCGGGTTACACCCTGGACAGGTCGCCAGTCTGTCGCAGGGCAACATATATTCAAGACATACTTTCCATATTTATAACAGCAAGACTCTTGTACTTCTCTGTTAATGAACACTGAGACCCAAGTTATGTACTTTGGCAGTGATGATATGGTCAAATTAGTTGAAAAATAAAGTGCCTATGCTTATGTTGAGCATGAAAAATTTTAATGAATCTTTGGTAAAAATCCATTACAAAGTGTTATGTTTTGTGATTAAACCAACTCATTCTTTTGTTAGAAATGTTACATCAACTCACAGAACATACATTAAAAGTACAAGTGCTGTGAAATATCCTTTTGAAAGGAAATTCTCTACCTCCAGAAGATGACTTAACTAGAAAATTATTTGTGTATTTAAAAGGTGGATACATGAATCTCAAAATTGAACATGAGAAAATCCTTATACATACAACAGACAAAAGTCTTTATTATAAATCAGGGCACTATTGCAGTCAATGCATTTATATATTTTACAATCAACTTTGAAGAATATGAAAGAAAAGTCATGCCCTGTGGAAATAAAAGGAAAAGAAGTATAGTTCAACACATGTTTCAACATTTTTAAATTAAAGAAACTTCATATCAACAGCAATAATTTGACTTCAGAAACCTATTTTTCACAATGTTGTTGGAGTAATCTTTTAACCATTTTTTTGCTCTATGTATTTTTTTGTCAGCAACCTGGTTATATTGTGGTTCACTGCCATATGTTCCTCACAAAATATTTATTAAACTTTATGTTTCTGAGTGAAATAGTAAGCTTTCTTCTGAAATATATTACGTAGTGGTATTACCTGCACCAAAACCTTTTACAATTTCCATAACAAATTGCACTTTTTCCATGAAAGAATTCTAACAGTTTTCCCTTTTTAGATCTTTTGTTAGGAAAGAATAGTTATTTTCCTACACTTAAAATGTCAAATTTTTTGCATCCTTTGGCAAACCCACTCTCCTTGTTCCTCCATTTTTCTTGCATAGCTGCTTTCCTTCATGTATCCATCCTAACTAAACCCATATTGTTTTTCTCAAAACCAGTTTCCTTAAATATGATTTAGGGTTTTTATGAGTTGCATCAGAGTTTATTGGTCATGTTCCTCTGGATCTTTGTCAATTCCCATCTTTCTTTTGAGTTTTTGAAGCAATGTCTGTCGATGCACATCTCTTTCACCTTTTCCTTGGTTTTGAAGCATGAGAAGCTGCTCCACACATTGATTGTATAAAGATGTATCACTGTTGGCATCACAAAGAACTTATAGTGTTCACGTTTTACTCGCCAGACAAATGATTTTCCATATGCTGTCTTACTCACACAAATCTCGGGGTGGCAATTCTGTCACCATAGGTGGGAATGTAGGTGGTTAAGCTCTCATCATCCATGCTTGATATAGCTGATATGTCAATCTGTAAGAACAATGAAATTATAGTTATATCAAATAAAAAAACAAAAACAAAAATAGACTGTTTTAAATTAATGTTTATTAGTGTATGCAACATAATTTATGATTAAATACATGACATGTTTTTAAAAAAATTAAGCTACTTATCCTTATCTCTATATCTTTTTGTCAGCCAGTTTCATCAACATTTATAGAGTACATTTTCAGTCACAGGCCCCGTTTACATGAACACAGTACTTAAATGGTGTAATTCCCATGCCGCACCACTAGTAGTGCTGTGATCTCTGAAACTTCACGTCAAATTGCCCAGAAGAAGAAAACATCGTCTAGAGTACTGTTTCGGCTGCAAACTCTACTGAATAAAACCCACAGCTATAGCTGGAAGTCCCCTTAAGCAACAGTTAAACCTTGTAGTGTATAAATGGACAGTACAAACCCAATGCAAACCTATTTTCATCGCGTAGACAGAGCCACAGACAGTACTACAATGCAGCAGGTGTAATCAGTGTAGAGTTGTTAACTATAAATAATAACTATCGAATCGATCAGCTTTCAATTAGGCTATTTGCTTTATATGCTTGACTTACCTTGTCACTCCTCAGTGCAGAAATAAATTCCTCCGATAAATGACGACTTCTTAAAAAGAAATAAAGGGACTCCTTCTGTCTCTACATGTTCTCTGATGACACTGAAATATCCCGCGAGTGGATGCCGAGTTATAACGCTTCCGCAGCAATAACTGTCCTTTTGACATATGAGATCCTGATGTCGTAATTATGACATTATCTTGTAATTATGAGAAAAGATCTCATAATATTGAGATCAGGATCTCGCAATTATGACATCTTATCTCGTAATTATGACATTATCTCGTAATTATGACATATTATCTCATAATTATGACATCTTATCTCGTAATAATGACATATTATCTCGTAATTATGACATCTTATCTCATAATTATGAAAAAAGATCTCATAATTACGAGATAAGATGTCATAATTACGAGATCAGGATCTCGTAATTATGAGATAAGCTGTC
>NC_046363.1:1309706-1359706 GCF_011125445.2 Fundulus heteroclitus
ATATGTATATATATATATTACATATGTATATATATATTATATATATATGTGTATGTATATGTATATATGTATACACGTATGTATGTATACACGTATGTATGTATGTATGTAGTATGTGTGTGTGTGTGTGTATGTGTGTGTGTGTGAACTGTACGCAGACACCCTTGGGAAAATTCATGCCTCTCTCTTGCCGTCCCATTAATATTTCGCCTGTACTGTATCATGTTGAAATAAAAAAGAAAGTTTGACTATAATGAGTATGTTTGGCACTACTCCTTGTCCTTTCTTGAAAAAACTGCCATCACTGACAGAGCTTTGAACTGTGAGTTATTATAATGTGTGTTTCAATTCTACACTTAATTCAAGTTCCAAGTCTGAAAGAGAAACTAGAATGCGCCCTTAAATCAACATTCTGATTTGAAAAGTTTAAGGGTCCTTACCAACCCCTAATCTCAAAAAATCGATGGAAGGATCCTGCAATTTAGTATTATTAATGGCAGTGGCAGCTTGTGTTGAGCAGAGTGAATGTAAAGAGTGTGATTTTTGTCACAATAAGTCTGCCATGATTGTTATGCCAATTCAGGACATGACAGCCTGCATTAGTTCGGGACGTGACAGACTGCATTTCACATGATGCAAGGTGGTCAGAATGGCCACCAGCTCCCATTATGCACGCCCAAATGGCCGCCGCCCCTAACGACGGATGACAGATAACGTTACTATGGTAAAGGTATTTATTCTGATTGCACACTGCGATCTTTCTTCTTACTTGGCGCCCCGCCAGACTGGGCAGACACGCAGCTGTTTCATCCCGTGGGATTTCAACCCCCACACGCCACGTGCTCGATAATTTTTCGCTGGACCGAAGGGTTTCGAAGCAAACTCCATTCCCTGCTCTGCCGATGCAGGAGGTCAGCTTAAAATTAAGTACCTTTAAACCCACTTCGATCGAAGACTGAGAGCCGTTTATCTCCCGATGATCGTAAAAGGGACCACGCTTTTGTTTTGCCCGAACAAAGCATCGGAAAAGCCCAATCATTGGATTGGTCATAAAGGAGTAACGGTTTAAACTCTAATTGCAGTTATAATTTGAGTTATCAAGTTATCAAAAATACAGTAAGAACTGATGAGTGGGAGGGGAGCTAGAAAAGTGAAATAACTGTGAAAAACATTGTGTAGGATGCTAGTTGTTTTCTTGCAGCAGAGCTTTGGATCACTAGCTAAAATATAGGTGGGCCTACTGTACAAATTTTAAGGTTTTATTTTTAAACTGATGTGCTTTGTGCTGTGGAACAGTTAAGTTTAACATGAATAAACTACAAAGCAAGGTAAAAAAAGTTCCATTAAAATAGTTTCCTTTTTGTAAATATTGTGTTTAATTTTTGTCCAAATTAAAGACACATTTTTTCTTGCTCCATCCAAGTTAAAGCAAAACTGTAACTTAGCCCCCCAACCCCCCCCCCATGGTCACATTATAAATGGTGAGGATAGCCCTTGATATCCTCACTGTGAAGGGATTAAGGGAGGCTACCAGCTGCATTGGAGGAGACGTTAGCAGTTTTAGGCCTTGTACACATGAATGAAAATTAATATTACCCCTACATCGTTCTTGAAAATAACATTGTACACATTTTAACCACACAAAGCTGCACAAATATGCCAAAATGATGACAAAACTGCCCCCTATGCCAAATGCATGGGGGCAGAGCACCGCAAAGCTGAAACTTATCAGCCAATCAGAGTCATTCAAAACAACCATTTCGACCCTCATAATGGAAGGGAGAGTTGGGGTAAAACACCTGACCTCAAAGCGCTCTTTCTCCTTTGCACCTCAACATATTGGAGCAGCTGGGGCTGTAAAAAAACAAGCATAAATGTCTGAACTAATGTAAAAATCAGCATCTCTCTGATAAAATTTATTTCCCTCTGCTGCATGGCCAAAGCAATAACAATCAATGACAATAACACATGTGATATCAGCGCCCCACTATTTGTAGCAAACTGAGATGCACGGGACACTAAAACTTTGTTTTGCCATGTACACATGCAAAAATTGTGTTTTCTCAAATCTTCACTTTGGTCAGAGTTTTCAGAAATAATCATTATTAGTGATGTAAAACAGAGTTTCTGTGTGGATAAAGGCCAAAACACAAAACTGTAATTGATTTCCCAGCTATCCGACTATGTGTAGACTAGGCCTTAGGTTTGAGCTTAGGCTTTTGCGAATACACACTGGTGGAACTGAGCTGAAACAGCCGTTTAGTTTGGGAGAGATTTTTTGTTTTTTTAGAAATCACCATTCTATCTTAAACCTTCATTGTGAACACAGTTAGAAAAGTATCTGATGAAATAAATTTCTTCTCAATGAAAGTAAGCAGTCAAATGTATTCTGTGAAGTGAGGAGTGGAGCTAGGCGCACATATACTGGAGGAGTTTTGGCAGCAGAGGTTTCCAATCCTTTCTGCTTCTCCCCTGTGCAAGCCTCACAAGTACCCGTCAGGCAGAATTGCAAATGTTTCAGTAACACCGGCACTTTCCTCTCTAAACATCTAATTAAAATAAATTATGTCACTCCTGAATGAAATTAAAACTAAATGCTTTAAAAGCTTTTTTTCCCTCGTGTCAGCCAATATGAGCATTATCCCTGACACACTATTTTTCCACCTTATTCTCTCGCTCGCTGTCTTCATTACATGCACGCACGCACATACTCACATGAGTGATTTATTGAAACTCCTAAGGTCTGATTGATTGCAACACTTACGAATTGTTAAAGTGCCCAGGTCTTATTTGGCGACAGCAGAGGTCCCCCTGCCCCCAACTCACACCCTTCCTCACCAACCAGCTCATCGTCATTACCATGGAAACAAAGTGGTAAGAAATAGCTTTTTACCATTCTGGGGATAGGGAGCATTTCCTAATGCTCATTCCAATATGACCTTTCTCTGTGTTCCCAGTACATATACAGCCCTGGATGGAGAAAGAAGTAAACGTGAACTAATAAAATATCAATGATGTGAAATTAAACTGGCCAGCAAAAAGCCTGAACAATAATCCAGTAATATGCAACATATAGCAATGTTTTTTCAAATGCACAGTAGGACCACCCCTGGTCAATACAATGAAAATAGGTCTTGAAGGATTAAAATGTGTTGAGGATTTTTGAAAGCAGAAAGAACATGAAACTCTCTATAGAGCACATTAAATGCATTAATGTTTTATGTCTTGTACAGTTGCATTAGTATCCTTGTTTTCCCACAGTTATTAAGATAGATTTTATGTTGAAAGGTTAAAAAGTGACTATTTTGTGATGATTGTGATGTTAAAATAATATTATTAATACCACGTTAGTATTGCCATTTTAAAATGAAGCTACAATTAAAATCATATTCTGTACCATTTAATCTTTTCGTGGTCCAGGACCCCTTGATTAATGGGGTTCTGGGAACATGTCAGGTAATGAATTGTACCCGCCATGTCATGATAAGGGGACATAATGTGGAAATTCTGAAGCAACCTCTGTAGACATCAGCACACAGGTTAAAGCTTGGGTACATGCAATGCAACACTGACCCTAAGCAGACCCCCACATAGGTTAGAACGGGAGTCAACAAAGTAATTTTCTTTTTGTTCAGCATGGATTTCAGTCCCATAAAAAGAATTGTGGGCAGAGCTGAAAAGATGTGTGTGAGTAAGACAGCATATGGAAAATCATTTGTCTGGCGAGTAAAACGTGAACACTATAAGTTCTTTGTGATGCCAACAGTGAAACATCCTGATACAATCAATGTGAGGAGCAGTTTCTCATGCTTTAACACAAATCTGCTAAAAGCTTTGCCAGGAATGAAAAATGAGGTCAAAATATCCAGAGAAAACTTTGTGATGATGTGCATTGTGGAGCAGCAAGTTTCAAGGCAAACATGATGGGACAATTGTTGACAGATCATAAAACTGACATTTTGCATCCACTGCCATGAAGGAAGAAACAATGCAGCAAGAATCAGCCATCATCAGTCAGCTTTTGGATCAGAACATAATATACCTCATGCCAGTTGTGAATATCTATACTAGCTATTACCTTCATACCAAACACACAAAAGTGAGACATTTATGCATCTGAAAAAAGAGGAATGTAAAAATGATGACTTGAGCTAACAGTAGACCTTTTGAATTACAAGCCTTGGGTTTCAGCCCAATGATGTATGGGGAAATTTTGAAGAAAACTTCTGCACCACTCTGGTTCAGTGTGTGGTGGCAAGAAGACAGCACAGGTCAAACACACAAAGGCAGACTGACTAGGAGTGTTCATATCTTGTCACTCATTCGGACTCCAGAGAAACAGGATGGAAAACTTTAGCTGATGGTGTTATGTCCCCTTAGCCACTTTTACTTACCTGACTCTGCCAGATGGATTTGCTCCGCATATCCATCTGGAAACCTTCCGTTGAAGTAATTTTGGGAAGGGGCGAAAATACTGGTTAGCTGATGGGCCTATGTTGGTGATAGACGGGCCAAATAAACCAATCAGATCAACGAAGCATATGACGTACTCGTCAACATGCTTCGTCGTCGCTCTGTTACGAGCGACGACCAAAACACAACCACAAGCCAAGCTACTCTTGCTGCTGCAGGTAAAGGCTCGTTAGCTCAGCAAAGAAATATTCTGTAATTCCGATAAAACTTGCCCGATAGCCACGCTAACGCTAGTTTCATCGGCTGAAGCCGTCATGTTCTTTAGACTGAACTGTCGCGCTTCTCGTTGCGTCACACCTCAACCCGCCTCAAAACCAACGCTGATAGGACGTTCATTTGGTGAACGGCTCCAAATTTTCTTTAACGGAAAGTAGCCAGACTGATCTGCGAGTGAAACCTTGAAAGCTCGCGAGATCAGGATGGTCTCACGAGGCTACACTTTTACACCAGTCCTACCCTATTTTGCCTGCTCAGTTCTACAGGGCTCCACTTTATTCTACTCCTGTTGGTATAAATAAATGACAATAAAGCACATCTTATCTCCGTGCGCTCAGTGACAGCAATGGTGTGGCATGGGGTGGGTGTGTGACGCAGAGAGGGGAGATGAGACTGATCCATAGGTTTGCTTCACAGAGTTAAAATTTAGAGCTTTATGATTAGGTTTTTGCCTTAGCCATGGCAAGAATGACGAGGATGATTTTTAAGTAAAATACTGCTGAGTTTTGATTGCAGCAAAATAATTTTTTATAGGTTATAGAATATACACTGCATGAAAAGTGTGATTTTCGTCACAATGCGGCATTGTATATTGTCGTGGAAGTTCAGGTTAACGGCTGTTCACGGTAATTTGCAGGCAACACCGTAAACTGCCATGAATTGTCAGAAATTGACGTGGGCTTTCGTAGGCAGTGGTACCCCCATGACCCCCCTCCTCCTAATTCTAGGGGAGGCTTTAACATGTAAATGAAAATGCTGTGAGCTATACAAACGCAAATCAGTGTTGCAGGGGGAGGTTTCGCCTTTCTTAGCAAGACAGAGTCACATTTCTTCCTTAATGCAGACTTTAGCTGTGGGTGATTGTAGAATGGTATGTGACCACAAGTCTTACAAACCTTTGTGCCATCCTGTCTGAGCTCGTAGGTTTCAGTAAGCATGTATACTGTCATACATTTTGGACAAACCACATACTGTAAGAAGTTGTCACGGAGGACACCAGTCCATTTCCTCAAGGAGAATAAAGTCTTTGGAATATTGCTTGCAAAGGCAGTGAGGGAATTAGCACACACAGACAACATTTCCAAGTATCCACATGAAATGTTTGATGCCCAGAAGAAGTGATGTGATGGCATTGTCAGAAATCTTGAAGGTTGATTGCCATGACAAAAGCATCATGGCCAGAAGTTTCATCAACAAGTCTCCTGGTTTTTCACTTGTGGACTGATCGCTTCGTAAAATGTGTTATTTAGTTAGAAGTTATAAATTTACTGAAGGCTGTGGCTGGAAATAATTGGGGTGCAGATAGACAATCATTATTAAACATATATAGGGCTCTCATGAGATCAATAATACATTATGGCAGTTTCATTTATGGAGCAGCAGCTAAAACAACATTACAAAGAATAGATGGATTACAAAGTAGGGCTTTACGTATATGCACAGGAGCAGAGAAAACAACACCTATCAACGCTCTTTTAGTAGAGACTGGAGAAACTCCACTGGAATTCAGAAGAATGAAATTAGGTTTAGTATATTGGATGAAAATTAAAAGTAGTATGGATGAAAATGTAAGTTCAACAATTTTACAAACTTGTTGGGAATAAAAGGACAGGCCAAGAATGGAGTCTTAAAGGATTATTGGGAAATAAAGGAAATATAAAGGATATTTATAGATTAAGGAAAGCATTATTTATTTATTATTTATTATCTTCAGAATACAAAATTAACAAATAGAATTTAATAGATGTAAAACAGTGTTGCTACACACTCATGAACAGTAGGTGGCGGTATGCACCTTAAAGTTGCTTGCGATCCGCCATGATAGAAGAGAAAAAGAAGAAGAAAAAAAAACGTGCTGAGCGCTCCGCTCCTGAAGATGAAATAAAACCACAACTGCTGGTAAGTGATCAATGGCTAGACGACTCGTGTTCAACTCGTCTTCAACTTGCAAGAACAAGCTTTATTAAAGTGTATTTTTTGTGATTCTCAGTAAGCAATATGCCTTCTTCACAACTCGGAGACAAATTGCAGGCGCTATGAACCGGAGCAAGGGTAAGATTTAAAGAATAAGCTTTCATTCTGCGGTAAAAGGAAATAGATACGGATAGATACCGATCATAACTGTACATTTTGTTTTCACAGACTAATCTCGCCTCATAATGAAGCGGTGACCTCCTATTTGCTCGGAGCAATAACTACAAGTCCAGATTTACACGATGTTGATAAAGACGACATTGTGTGTAAGTGACTTGTTTTACTGTTTTCTCCTTCCTTGTTACTGTGTCTTGCGTTTGATTTTCATTCATACCACTCTCATTTAATTGTTTTCCAGCCGCCTGTAAGACGTATTATGAGACGGTACGCAGGAGCTGAAGCTGCCAAGAATTCAGCTCGGAGTCGAGCTAGAAGAAAGAGGGTAAGACTTTATTTGGTGACTATTTTTCAGGTGCATTGATAGATGTGTTGTGTCCATACGCAGTGCATCCCATCGCACAGTACTTATTCATTTTTTTTTTTTTTTTACAGCTGCTGGAATTGGGGCAGAGTGTGCAGGCGGATGTGGAAGTGGAACTTTGGAAGTCCGCCACCGTCGACCTCGTGTCTGGCGAAGAAGATGGCGTCGTTGGCGGGATCTCTGGATGGATTGTACGGCCGCTGTCATTGCGTAGGCTGGATCTCTCTGAACTCTGTGTGAAGCTGCAGTCCCGGTTAGAGGCGACGCCGAAGTACAGAGCCACGCACAGTAGGCGTCTGCACAACGGACCTGCCTCGGAAAGAACGCCGCCAGTTACCTCCAACCCCGAGGAGGCAAACGGACAGTTCACGGAGTTGTAATTTTTGGATACCTATGTGTGGGCAGATCCTCGCGTTGTATATAGTTGTTTGTTTTAATAAAGCTCTTTCTTTGCATAAACATCTTCCTGGCAAATGTTCATTTCCTGTATAAATTCATTCATGTCCTTGATGGTAGCCTAATAATGGTGTAGTAGTGTAGGATAACATGAATATACAGCAAAATATGAATAAATAAATATATATATATATATATATATATATATATATATATATATATATATATATATATATATATATATATATATATATATGCCAACCAATCACGAGCGATTTTATTCAAGCCTGGCCTGGCCACGTGTGGTTTTGCTGCCAATCACGAGCGATTTTACTTGTTTGAAAATAGTGGTTTCTGCCAATACTGAGTAGGTTATTCAAGCCAGACCTGGCCAGCCGTGCGGGTTCGCTGCATTCATATGCTAATTAGGGCCATTAGTACAGCTGATCGCTCTCCACATACGTCATAGTCCGGTTCCGACAATTTGTGGCACTGACAAACGGCGACAAGCGCGGGTTGCAAACTGTCGTTAACTGCCGAAAATCAGGGAGATCTGCGGTAGTTTACGGGGACGAAAATCTCCCTTTTCATGCAGTGATACGCGCAAAGCTGATTTGGCGTTTTCTCTAAGTTACTCCTGATAAAGCATGGAGCCTGTCTTGCCTTGCACACACAATGGTTTGATCAGAGCCATTGCACATTTTAGAGAAAGAAAAAACCTGATCATGTAATAAATATAGAATTTTTGTAGTGAGGGTGTCAGAATTGGCGGCCCGGCTCCATGCTGTTGAAAAACCAGCAGAATGCCACCCCTTAGCCAGCGTGGAGCCACAGAGATTAGCTTCACGTAGCAGTCCCCCAGCAGTTTTCGAGCAGCTGGGTAACCAGACCAGCTGAGTGACTATAAGCAGGAAGCATAGCTCTAGATTCCAGCTCCAAAGTCACCACCAACCTGTCTGCATTTCTGACAGATTTTCCCCACTCAGCGACATATCCACTGAGAAGCAGACTCTGGTAATTGGCAGCTCCATAGTCAGAAACGTGGCATTAGAGACTCCAGGGACCAGTCAAATGCCTACCAGGGGCCAGAATGGGAGATATCAAATCTATCTGAAACTGCTGGCTAAGGATATGTATAAATACAGTAAGATTGTTATTCACGCTCACGGTAATGACACCTGGCCCACCTGGCAGGCAGACCATTGGTCTGCCTGCCCACTTCGATGTCAAGATTTTGCCAAAGGTTTCTAAAAATAAAAAAATGGCATTTTAAAACATGGTCTACAAATATATAATGTTCAATAACATGCCTGAAGTGGGGGCAGAAAGTTGTTGTGAAGATGTTCCTGGTTGGGGCTCATTTGTGCGGATTTCCGTGCGATCCTGACTTAAAAAGACGATGGCTTGTAAATATTTGTTGAGACAAATTTAAGCTAACACCGCATAGCAAAGTTTGCAGCCTTCACTTTACTCTGGATCAGCTTCTTCAGACTGCTGGTGGGAGAAGAATGGTGAATAAAGGAGCCATCCCCGTGTTATTTCAATGGAAAAACTTCTGTGTTCCATTGAAATATATATATCTTATTAAACTCAGATAAGGGTTAAATAAGTGAAAAGGACTAGGAAGAAATTAACAAACCGAAAAGTAGCGGTATTCTGTTCTTTTCTTGGTTATGTATATATCGTTTCCTCTTTATCTACTGGGTATTTTTGTTTATAAAAACCAGCCTGAAAAAAAATCAAATAAATATGGATCTTTATATAATTTGAATGTGTTTTTGCTTTTTCTCAACCTCAACATGTCCTCCAGACACAGAAAATCGCACGTCTGTGAGTTGACATTGAGCGGGTAATCCGTTCAGATAAAGAAAAAAACTATTTGATTCAGTTATTCCTTTATATATTGTTGGCACCATTAATTAACTTTTTGCAGTGGCTTGCCTGCTAATCAATTATCCAAACAAACCTCTGGTCAGGGCATGGCCTTAATAAAGTGAACGAATGTGTAGTTCACTTTAGGTGTTTTCCAACCCTTTTTCTAAAGCCACATTGCCCTAATTGCAGTTCAGCAAATGCCTGTTATTATTCAAAATCAGCAAGTTGATGATAAAATGGTGTGAAGTTGTGCCTTCAACTTGTGCAGCTTCCCCACTTGAAAAGCATGGGACAGATTACGCAGTTCTAAACAGCTGGAATCCACTCAATAACCAACAAGATTCCTTTTTTCTTCTCTTTATTTTTGAATATGCTTGTGAAGACAGGAGATAAAAATGGTCTCAATGCAGGTAAAACCCTTAAAGCAAACCAACAAATAAGAAATAAATTACAAAATCACGTAAAGAATTTCTCAGTAAATTAATATTTAAATACATGAAAAACAACAAACTGATACCCAACGTTAAAGAAATAAATGTAAATTTAAATTTCTCTACTTGTATCCCATAAATAATAAACACCTCTATGCAAACTCTACAATGCATCATAAAAATGTTTAAATACCTTAATACTTTAATCATAAATAAGTACACAACCTTACATTTATTTTAATTTATATAATCTACTTTGTGAATGTTATACCAATAAATTATATTCCTTTAGATTATATTCTTTTGGCAATTATAAATATTAATGCCCATAATATCCTATTAAAATTTCCCTTTAAGATCTTTTAACTTTAAACTTATACAAATTACTAAAAAATAGCATTTAAAAAACACTGTCATATTTGATACTAAATCAATTCATCTATGCATTATTTTAGAAGATAAGAGGACATTGCAGAGGTTTTCCAAAAAACAATGAATGAAATAGAAGCTGCATCAGCTAAGCATTCAGCCCATGGCTAAGCTATTGCTAACTGCATACAGTCCGGGAGCAATCAAGTTCTAAAAGGTGCCGATCCGTCACAGAGTACATAATCGTTCTTACTGGCTGCCACTCTACTTGCTTGTGATCGTCTCCCACTCTGCACAGGCTTTTTATACAAATTGCTTTTTTGTTTCACCAGCCACCCTCATTTACTTCAGTCTTGTTTTGGTTGACGGTGCAGTGTGCACCGCGTTTTTTGGTCCGTGTGAACCACAAAGTCCCGCCGCATCCGGCAACTAGTTGTATAATATTTGTTTCACCAGCAGATGTCAGCATACATAATTTTCTGAAAATGTATTATGTATTAGGGAAAAATGTTTTTCCCTAATACATAATAAATTCCTTAAAAATCAATGGTTTGCTTTAAAATTCTGAAAATATTCATGGATCTCCAAGAGTGCTTTCTCTAAGCACTTGATGTTTCTCATGGCCACTGAGAAAGGCGTTTTAGAGCAAATAAATATTAAACTTTAGTCTTGTACATGTAAATTTCAATGTCTTGCAAATAGGTCAAAATCGCCTGGATTTTTACCAAACTGAAATCCACTTTTAGTCTCTATGTGATTTACAAATGTGCAAATTTCAATTGGCTTAGAAAAACATTTGTGGAAAATACATAGATTTTTCCATTTTCCAAACTTTTAAAAAAACAGAGTGTGGAACTTTAAAAAACTTCAATACATTCAGTGAGAGAATTGTTACAGCTTATATAAGTAATACATCCTGAAAATCTGGGCTCATTACACCAAAACATTGATTTTAGGTGAATTTTTCTAGTTTTGTCAAACAGACCAAGGTTTTTTTCACACTTTTGGAAATAGGCCACGCCCAATCATTACCATAATTATTTTTTTTCCAAGATGGCGCTGCGCAGGCAGCAGCCAGTCACATCGGTGGTATCCCTTCTTTTCCTACTTTCTCCTTTTTATTGTGTTTTCTGGATTGCTTGTATATTTTTGAATACCGGATCGGGTATTCTGAGCCTAGATGCCCTGAAGAAACCAACTTTTGGGACTCTAGTGATTATATTTTTGTTACTTTCGGCACATTTCAATGCCGCGAGTGGAGATCCCTTTGTCCGCAACTCCGAGCGTCCCTTGATCTACACGAGGAACCAGCTTCTCGGACTACGTGACTCCTCGCGCTGCGGCCCCGTTCATCACCACGCTGAGAAACTATACATCCCCGTAGAAATACGGAGGAGGCGGAGAGGATGTCGGGGCGGGAGGACGAAGCGGAGGAGAGGTTATTTACCATCGGTTGTCACTGGAAACGTTAGATCTTTACGGAACAAGACCGAGGAACTCACAGCACTAACCCGTGTCCAAAGTAAGTACAGAGACACTAGCATTATGTGCTTCACGGAGACGTGGTTAGATGGATCTGTCCCGGACTCAGTGATCTCCCTGGACGGCTTTAAACTTATCCGCGCGGACAGAACTTTTGCGGGGAGCGGAAAAAAGAGAGGGGGAGGGCTGGCGGTGTTTGTGAATGAGAGGTGGTGTAGCGCGGCGCATGTTCACGTGAAGCAGCAGATATGCTGCTCGGATGTTGAACTTCTCGCAGTGAGCTTAAGACCTTATTACTTGCTGAGAGAGTTCGGCCACGTGATCATGCTCTGTGTTTACATCCCTCCCTCCGCGGACGCCGCCGCCGCGTGTGAGCGGATCCACACCGCTGTAAACAATCTGCAAACACAGCACCCCCGCGCTCTCCTGCTGATCACAGGGGATTTCAACCATGCCTCCCTCCGTTCCACCCTCCCCACGCTCACCCAGTACGTCACGTGTAAAACAAGGGACAATAAAACGCTGGACCTTTTTTATGCTAACGTTAAGGACTCTTACACCTCCGCCCCCCTCCCCCCTCTGGGACGCTCAGACCACAACCTCGTCTATCTGCTCCCCCATTACATTCCACTGGTGAGGAGACAAAAGGCACAGAAGAAGTCAGTGAAAGTTTGGTCAGACGAAGCCAGTGAGAAGCTGAAGGACTGTTTCAGAACCACAGACTGGAGCATGTTCCAAAGCTCTCATGGTGATGACATCAACAGCCTGACTGAATGCATCACTGACTACATGAACTTCTGTGTGGAGAGCCGTCGTGCCAACACGACGGCTACGATGCTTTCCAAACAACCCCCGCTGGGTGACCCCTGAGCTGAAAGTCCTCCTGAACCAGAAGAAGAGGGCTTTCTACTCAGGGGACAGAGAGGAGCAGTGTAGAGTCCAGCGGGAGCTCCAGTGGAAGATCAGGGCAGCAAAGAAGGACTATGGGAAGAAGATGGAGGAGCAGCTGGCACAGAACAACGTCAGGGATGTGTGGAGAGGTCTGAAGAACATCTCCGGCTTCGGGCAGAGGACCAGCAGAGCTGCAGACGGAGACACCAAGTCTGCAGATGAGTTGAACACATTCTTCACTCGGTTCGACTCCCCCCTCACTGGCCCCCTCCCTGCCGTCAACTCTCCACACGTCTCCAACCACCAGCCCTCCAGAGACCTACCATCCCCCCCACCGCCACTCCTATCAACGACTGACCCATCCACACCTTCAGCCCTACCTTCCTCCCCCCTCACAGTCACACCAATGCAGGTGAGAGGACAGCTGACGAGGCTGAAACAAAGGAAAGCCTCAGGACCGGACGGCACCCCCCCCCCAGGCTACTGAGGACCTGTGCAGATGAGCTCTGTGAGGTCCTCAGCTACATCTACAACCTGAGCCTCAGCCTGGGGGTGGTGCCCACCCTGTGGAAGACCTCCTGTGTGGTACCGGTTCCCAAAACGCCGCACGCCAGGGAACCGGCCGACTTCAGACCAGTCTCCCTGACCTCCCACCTGATGAAGACCATGGAGCGCCTCATCCTAGCACACCTGCGCACCGTGGTGAGCCCCACCCTGGACCCACTGCAGTTTGCCTACCAGCCCAACATCGGAGTAGAGGATGCCATCATCTACCTGCTGCAGCGGGCGCTCACCCACCTGGAGACCACTGGGAGCGCTGTGAGAGTCATGTTCTTTGACTTCTCCAGCGCTTTCAACACCATCAGACTGGTGCTGCTGAGGACGAAGCTGGAGGATGCTGGGGTGGACAAACATCTAGCTGACTGGACCATGGACTACCTCACTAACTGCCCTCAGTACGTGCGGCTGCACGGCTGTCAGTCAGAGGTGGCACTCTGCAGCACCGGGGCCCCCCAGGGCACCGTTCTGTCTCCGTTTCTCTTCACCCTTTACACCTCGGACTTCACCTACAACACGGACAGCTGCCACCTTCAGAAGTTCTCTGATGACTCGGCCATTGTGGGCTGTGTGTCTGAGGGGAACGAGCTGGAGTACCGGTCGGTCATCATGGACTTTGTGGACTGGTGTGAGAAGAACCACCTGTGCTTAAACACCAGTAAGACCAAGGAGATGGTGATCGACTTTAGGAGAAGACCCCCACCTCACTCACCTGTGAACATCCAGGGGCAGGACATAGAAACTGTGGAGAGTTTCAAATACCTGGGTATTCACGTCAACAACAAGCTGGACTGGGCTCACAATACCAACGCCCTGTATAAGAAGGGCCAGAGCCGGCTCCACCTCCTCAGGAGGCTGAGGCCCTTTGGAGTGAGCCGGCCTCTGCTAAAAACTTTCTATGACTCTGTGGTGGCCTGAGCCCTCCTCTACGCTGTCGTCTGCTGGGCTCCTGGCAGCGCAGAGCGGGACAGAAAGAGGCTGAATAAGCTGGTGAGGAAGGCCACTTCTATCCTGGGCTGCTCTCTGGACTCTGTGGAGGAAGTGGCTGAGAGGAGGGTGTTGTCCAAGTTCACATCCATCATGGACAACACCTTCCACCCCCTGCACCAGACTGTAGAGGAGCTGAGCAGCTTCTTTAGTGCAAGACTTAGACATCCTGTCTGTAAAAAGGAGCGTTACCGCAGGTAATTTATTCCTGCTGCTATCAGATTTTACAATGCTGCACTGTAACTGCAACTGTGACCATAACTGTAATAATTAATGTGCAATAACCAAGGTGCAATAATCTATTTAATACACTGTCCTACAACCCGTGCAATAATCCTGATGTAGTGACTTCTGCTGCTATCAACACCTGAACATAAGTCAGTACACATGTATGTATGTATGTATGTACAAATGTATACAATGTATATGCACGTATATACGCGTAGGTACGTATGTATGTAGGCGCATAGATATATGTATTAGTATATATATGTTATATATATATATATATATATATATATATATATATATATATATATATATATATATATATAGACCACAAGAATGTAAATGAGACATTTACATTCCTATTTCCTTTTTTGTATTTTTATTTTTTGGTATTCTTTTTGACCCATTGTATATATGAAGACTCACTGTATATAATTGAATGCACCTTCCCTACTCTGCACCTTCTTGTATGAGCCGATGTGACGAGTGAATTTCTCCATTGTGAGATCAATAAAGACCATCTTATCTTATCTTATCTTATCTTATCTTATCTTATCTTATCTTAATACTTTAGGTCATGGCTATGACTGGAAGGGAATAAAGAAGGTTTTGTAAAAATCCAATCAGCCATTCTTGCATAGTAGATTTTTTGACATCACAGCGCCCCCTAGAGATGGACGATCCTTAAACGTGGGACACCTATGCAAAATCTTATTTGGAGTATGGGTTATGAAGGACATATATCAGAACAATTAGCAATTACATTTAGAGCTAGCTGGCTAACAATCACTTATTTTAGCATTACTTTTCGAAAAAGTCAAAATTAAAAAATCTGCCCCATAACTTTTTTTTAGTTGTCCATTACATGGTTATATATAGAATTTTGCATGGATTACACAAAAATGTAGGAGGAGTTTAACAAGAAAGGTTTGACCTTTGTAGCCATGTACCTCAAAAAGTATCTGGGAAACAAAGGGTGTGTCCACTCACTTTATGATGCAGAATCATCCAATAAACAAAGTGATGTGAAGTTTTTGATTGTGGGACCAGTAGTTTGGTGGTTACAGGCCGAAACGCATTGTCCTATGTTATAGCACCCCCTAGTTGTTAACCTAGTCCCCTAGTTGGGGTCTGAATTTCTTTTGACTTTTGGGTTTTGAGAAGAGGTGCACATTCTGTACTTGAGGCGAGGCACGATAGTAGAGGAATATGGAATGCTTTAAATGAAATCATGGGTCGGAGACAACTGTGTGCACACCCTTTGTTGAATGAAATGGATTTGTTCTCACAAAGCCAGGTGATATTGCTAATCATTTTAATGACTATTATGTTGAGAAAGTATCTCAATTAAGGCAGACTATGAACACTTCTCACAACATTAGATCACATGAGTGTATTAAGAACATACACATATATAATGAAAGATAAAAGTTGTGAATTTGTATTTCAACAAGTTGATGTCCATATGGTGGAACGTTTGCTCTGTTCTTTTCCTGAAACTAAGGTAGCTGGATTAGATTATCTGGATAGCAAACTGCTGAGAATGACTGCTGGTGTCATAGCAGCTCCCATCTGTCATATTTTTAATTGTTGCTTGGATGTGGGCCTGTATCCAAGGATCTGGAAGGAGGCTAAAGTTATTCCTTTACCTAAGGATGCTAAATCTGCTTTTAATGAGAGGAAATCTAGACCAATAAGTATTTTACCTGACTTATGTAAAATTCTGGAAAGGTTGGTACACGCACAAATTCAAAATTATTTTGTAACAAAAACTTTTTACAGACTCTCAATATGGATATAAAGCTGGCCGCTCAACCTCTACTGCAATGATTCATATGACTGATGACTGGCTTAAAGCGATATAAAATTATATGCTGGTAGGTGTTGTATACCTGGATTTTAGTACTGCTTTTGACATTCTTGACCATACTTTATTAGCTGAGAAACTTAAACTTTATGGTTTTAATTACTCTGCATTAAAGTGGATTGAAAGCCATCTGGATTGAAAGATCACAGAAGGTTTATCTGAATGGCAGCCTCTCCAGTAGAAGAGGTTCTGCATGTGGAGTTTCACAGGGCAGCTGCTTAGGTCCTTTACTTTTCTTAATATTTACTAATGATATAGCATGGGCTACAAAAAGTGCCAGAACTGTCCCGTACACAGTTGATACCACTTTGTATTATGCTGCACCTTCATGCAGTGAATTAAATCAGGTTTTGAGCAGAGAACTGAATGTTGTGTGACAAACTGGCCCTCAACATCTCTAAGATTAAGTGTATGGTGATTTGTTCAAGGCACGAGCTGTCCACAAGCCCAAAGCTTGATTTAAACTTTTCTGACTCTACGGTTCAACAAGTTGAAAGTGCCAAGCTCCTTGGTGTGATGGTAGACTGTTCTCTGTCTTGTTCTTACCACATTAATTATATTGTTCTGAAAATGGGAACAGCAATTAATACCGTAAGAAAATGTTGCTCTTTTGTGACCCGTCCCCTTTTATGTCAAATAGTTTAGAGTCTAGTCTTATGTCATCTTGACTATTGCTCTACAGTGTGGACATAGGGGTGAACTCAGAAAGCTCCAGGTTGTTCAGAACAAGGCAGTGCGGTTGGTACTGGGTTGCCCCATTAGATCTAATGTCAACCAGATGCATGCCTGCCTTTCCTGGCTTATGGTTGAGAACAAGTTGCTTTTTAATACACCTATGCTTTTTAAGTCAGTCATGAGCAGTAATGTTCCAGATTTTATACATTCACAAATTGTTTTTAGTAATTCTGTTCATTATTACAATGCTAGAGGTTCCAGTAATGGACAGCTTGTTTAACCAGGTCCAAAAACCAATGCACTAAAGGGATCTTTCATATATAGATGATCATAATCTACCTCAATATATCTGCTGCACTCATAGTAAATTATCTTTTAAAAAGAATCTTCTGAGACTCCATTTGATGCCCTGAAGTGTTTTTGTTTTATTGGCTGTTTTATTATATTTGTTCTTGTTTTATTGTCTGTTTTATTTTTATTTGTCTTTGTTTTATTGCCTGTTTTTTTTATTTTACTTGTTCTTTTGTGTATTCTCTGATCATTTCTAAACCATGGTGTGTGAAGAACTGACATTTTTGGAAATTTAATATTTGTGACTGTGCTTTTATTGTATGTTTTTAATGTGGGCCCCAGGAAGACTAGCTGTTTGCCAATGGGGATCCTTAATAAAAAAAATACAAATTACATTTCAAGTTGTAAAGGGACATTTAGGAGGGCCTAAAAAGCCAACCATGGCTTTGGAACCGTAGGATGCAGACCCTGGATACAGCAAGTACTTTGCAAGATTATCAGGATATTGTGTCTAATCACTAGTGGATGTAACAAGTAGATGTTTTGTTTCCATTTGCTCAGCCATTGACTATTTTTTTAACTTGTTAGCCACTAAATTTTCAAATATTGACCTATTTTACTCAAGACAACGGCATTTGTATAATGCTTAGCTGGGTGACGGTCAGTCTAAATCTGAGAGTTACGACGAGACAGAAAGATCTGACAAGATATGTGGTTATTTTATGGTAAATTTGACTTATTTAACTTTCCTGAGTAGGAAATGTACCATTACACTTAAATGTGTTTTTTTCTTCAACTCTTGAAGGAAATCTAACAATATTTAATTGACATAAACCTGATACAAGTCTAGTTGGTAAGTCAATATACGTAATTATTCATTGATATTTATACACTGTGGAATTCAGGATTTTCTCTGAAAGAATTGATTATATTACCTACTGTTCTCTTAAGAGGAAATACAATTTCAAAACATATGGTCAGAAATATACATAAAATAGGCAAATTTTCATTTTCTTAAGCAATAGAGACTAATTGCTAAAGGTGGCTAAATACTTTATTTTGGTATTTTGGTAAAGTATGTGCAAATGGAAGAATAAAAAACTTGAGTAGGGTATTTACCTCCCCCCCAATTACTCTATGACAGCATGTGTGTGTGTGTGTGTGTGTGTGTGTGTGTGTGTGTGTGTGTGTGTGTGTGCGTGCGTGTGTGCGTGCGTGCGTGCGTGTGTGTTGACATAGTAGGTGGGCTAGGGTAGGTGATCACAAGGACACACTGTGAGAAAGAAGCAGATACTGGGCCAAAGAGATGTTAGAATGCTGTCCATATGTGTTAAAACACATACTCTCTTTTCTTCATAGTAGGTACACCTGGTCTGGCGTTCTGTTAACTGTGACATCATCCAGAGAAGACGGCTCACCCGCTACTACCATCTAATGTAGAACAGATTACTAGATCAATGTGTGCTTCTGTGCTTTTTTGTCTCTCTTGTTGTGTCTCTGCTCTGTCTTCTGTAACCCAAGTCGGTCAAGGCAGATGACCGTTCATACTGAGCCCGGTTCTGCCGGAGGTTTTCCTTCCCGTTAATGGGGAGTTTTTCTTCCCACTGTCGCTTCATGCTTGCTCAGTATGAGGGATTGCAGCAAAGCCATGTACAATGCAGACGACTCCCTGTGGCTCTACGGTTCCCCAGGAGTGAATGCTGCTTGTCGGGACTTTGATGCAATCAACTGGTTTCCTTATATAGGACATTTTTTGACCAATCTGTATAATCTGACCCAATCTGTATAATATGATTGAACTTGATTTTGTAAAGTGCCTTGAGATGACATGTTTCATGATTTGGCGCTATATAAATAAAATTGAAAAAAAATTTGAATACTGGTAGCTATTATACAGGATGATCCAGCAAGAATCTCTGAATAAAGACTTGGAGTGAATCAACTAGTAAGACAGGATAATCAAACTAGAAAATTTCTGAAGAAATTTAAGAAGGCGCCTGCCTCGTGGTGCTTATCATGCTACCGTAATAGTTACCCTTGCGAATATCATATTCCTACGTTCATCACAGTCCCTGCAGTGAGCGTGGAATTGTGGATTATGTGATTTTGGTGTCTGTGGAGCATGTCTGCAGCACGTAGCAGGGGCAAAAAGGTGTTAAAATGGATGTTTGAGACCTCCTAACATGGAGATGCTTTATCCGACATAGCCCAGATTTGTTGTGCATTCTCTCTAAAGGAAGTAAAGAGTCTGTCAAGCAGAAGTTGGTAGGACCTTTCTAGAGCTACTTCTGGTTAGCACCATGCTAACTGTTAGCCGCTAACATAGTTATGTTCAGTATCACCAGGTGATAGTACTATGTTAGTTTGGTCCAAATCCTATACTGAAAATATTATTTTCTCCCTCAAAAAGGGAGAAAATAATATTTTGCATGTTTTTTGTTTATAACGTCGCCATGGTAACTCAAAATGGCGACTGATACAAAAAAATCACTTGACTGGATGAAGATGCACCTTTTGATATATATATATATGTATATGTATATGTATATATACACACACACACTATGGGGTTGAAAATGCAATACCTTTAACCTAACACACCGGGTTGTGATCCTGCGACTTCTGAAGTGCCAACCTCAACACTTAAGCAGTAGACCAAACCACAGCCATATATGGCAGAGCATTTTGCAGAGTTTAGCTCTGTACATGCCCAGTGAAAGCCATTGGGTGAGACTTGGTCGACAGCAGCACTTAATTTCTCCGGAACCGTAAATGGTAGAGACGTAATTTATTCAGCCTTTAATTTGGAACGGATAGGGGAACAAGACAATGAGACGCAGCTAATCAGCTGATTGCCGACAGCCAAGGGGAAGGTCTGCATCAAAGCACCATGGGAAATAGAGTTTTTATTGATAGCCTGCTTTAACATGAACTTCTGCTGTATAAGTTTAGAAAATCAGTATAAAGTGCTTCTGAGTTTGACTCGGTTTAAAAATCATTCAAGTATAGACAATGGTGTTGAAGTGGTATGAGAATAACTGAAAACATGTCTGAAATTTATTGAAAGACCTCAGTTATGCAGTCAACTGAACTGTAATATGGAGGGATAGGGTTGAAAAAATAAAATTAAATAAAATAAATATACCATGTAAAACCTGTCTGTAGAGCTCCCAATAATTAGTTAAAGGTATCATGATGTTATTAAAAGACGATTAAATACTTCAATGTACCATGAAATAATGAAATATCTGAATAAAAATGTTAAAGGCATCAATAAATGCTGAAATGTATTGATTTAAATTCAAAAATACTTTTTTAAACCCAAAGGGAAATTAATCATTTCCCTGGCCTGTAGTAACGTTTTGCCAGCATAGTTCCGTTGTCATGGAAACCCACTGACACGTGCTGTCTGTCTGCAGCACGCAGAGACTTGGTCAGTCTGTGTAATTGGATTAGAATGGAATACTTTGCCTCGAACAACCCCCGATTTTTCATGAACCGTAAATGGTAGAGACGTAATTTCATAATGGATAGGGGAACAAGACAATCTATGGGTTTTTGCTTGAAATATTTTAATAGAGCCGTAAAAACTTATTATATAAAGGGGATTTTTTTTATGGAAAGCAGAAATCGTCTAAAAAGGGTCCCAAACAAATCGCTCTAGCTGAAAAAGTATAAGAGATATGAACATAATTCTTTCACCATGAGTATCAGCAGGCTTTTGAGGACTATGATGCTTATTTTTATGTTATGTATGTTTATGTACAAAAATTGGTTCAGGCACAGCGGCGATGTAAAAAAGTGTATCATTTAGGGGGAAGCAAATCTGATCGTCTTTCAGGATTTTACACATTCGCCACTCCCTAAAAAATTGTGCCTGCGGCAAAACTGTGAGAGGTATCCACAAAATTCCTTTTTTGTGAGTGGCAGAAGGGTCTGGACACTCATGTGAGAAACTATCATGCCTGTACATCAAAGGGTTTAGGAGTAGCGGCGATGAGAAAACATGTGTTGTTTGGGATTTTAAGGTGTCATTTTTCAAGACGGCTCTAAAGGAAATGAATAAGGAGGGTTTTGACTTGGTGTCGCTCTGAGGTGATTTGCGAACAATCTTTAAGTCCTACACCAATGAGGGTTACATTTCCTGAATCCAGACAAAAATACCTACCTTTTGATGTATACTTAGTCTACATAGTGAAAATTGAGCGAGTAAGCTGAAGTTGTTTGGAGTTTAAAATTTTTTAAAAACACCAGAGTGGGCCACTCTCAAAGTCTGAGAATTCCGTCATTGACTTTCATTATAAACGATGATTCTGCTGATTTTTTGACATGAGCTTTGAGGAGTAACTGTAAGAAAACCATAAAAGATATCCATATCCCGTTTTCACTTCTGAGTAGTTCAAGATATATCTCCAAACTGGAAGTTAAATGACGTTACA
The DNA here is from genome assembly GCF_011125445.2 of Fundulus heteroclitus. NCBI lineage: Eukaryota > Metazoa > Chordata > Actinopteri > Cyprinodontiformes > Fundulidae > Fundulus > Fundulus heteroclitus. The sequence goes on from NC_046363.1 coordinate 1,331,340, forward strand.
GTACAGCGTTAAAAATGGTCATTTGGAGGTTTTTTGAGGCTTTCTTTCTACCCGACTCCATTCATTCCTATAGGGTTTTTTGGGGTGGTTTTTCGCTAATTTCGTAGTACAAATAGCACACTTCACAGCATCAAGATGCACGTTTTGACATATAATTTGTGGGGGTAGACCCTACGGTTCGGGCTTTAGTAACGGTGACGGAAGAAAAATAAATAATAAAGAAACCCTTATTAGGTGGCTACTAATCATTAGATGCATAGTAATAGGCTCTTCCCATGCATTTGTAATATAGCAAGGCGACTGCCTCGTAGTGCATATCGTCCTATCCATAAGAGTTACCCTTGTGAATATCATATTCCTACGTTCATCACAGCCCCCACAGTGAGCGTCGAATTGTGGATTATGTGATTTTGGTGTCCGTGGAGCATGTCTGCAGTCTATGTAAAGTGAAAATTTAGCAAGTAGGCTGAAGTTGTTCGGAGTTGTGAAATCTTTGAAAACGCCAGAGTGGGCCACTGTAAAATTCCAGCATTTTCTACATTGATTTGTATGGGACTTTTTGGCATGGTTTTTCGCTAAGTACGTCGCCATGGTAACTCGATATGGCGTGAAGTACAAATAGTACACTTCATGGCATGGAGACGCATGTTTTGATATATAGTTTGTGGGGGTAGACCCTACGGTTCGGGCTGTATTAACGGAAGAAAAATAAACTATAAAAAAATAAAAATAAAGAAACCCTTATTAGGTGAATAGTAATAGGCACTGCCCATGCATTTGCATGGCAGTCACCTAATAAAGAAACCCTTATTAGGTGCAGAGTAATGGGCCCTACTTCAATGAGGAAATGTAACCCTCATTGGAGTAGGATTTATAGATTTTTCACAAGTCCCCTCAGACCACAACAAACTCAAAACCCTCCTCATTCATTTCCTATGGAGCCATTGTGAAAAATGACATTTGAAAATCCCAAACAACACGACTTCGCATCGTCGCTACTCCTAAACCGTTTCATGTATAGACATAATACTTTCACACATGAATGTCCCGACCCTTCTGGGACTCGCAAAAAAGGAATTTTGTGGAAAACTGTTACGGTTTTGCCGCAAGAACAATTTGTTCGCGAGTAGCGAATGTGCAAAATCCTGAAAACGCTTTGGACATGTATACTTCCACATGATCCACTTTCTTACATTGTCGCTGTGCCTACACTGATTTTTGTACAAACATAAAAATAAGCACCATAGTCCTCAAAAGCCTGCTGATAATCACGATGAAAGAATTATTTTGACATCTCTCTACTTTTTTTAGCTACAGAGATTTGTTCGGGACCCTTTTTAGAGGATTTTTGCATTTTCATTAAAACCCCCCTTTATATCATAATTTTTTGCGCCTTTATTAAAATATTTCCAGCAAAAACCGAATGTTTTTTTTATTAATGAAATGCTTATTGTGGAATCGTAGTAATTTTCCGACTTTTAATTTAAATGCATGTACTGGGTTAGGCAGGAAAATCTATTGGCCAGCCCCACCAAGATTTTTTTTCACTAGCTGCCACTGTCTGTAAGGCAGCAGAACTCAGGCTCAGAGATACTGTGAGGAGTTCCATCACCCAGGGGACCTCTAAGTAGAGGTAGGAATCTGCCTGGGCACCTCCCTTTGTTGTGCCTCACTGTAAGAGGACCACATGGATGACCCAGAATGCAATGGAATATACAGATAATTTATTTTTGAGGTTTTGACAGCACCAGTGGCTCGATTTTTGTATAGTGGGCTGACAGGAAAGAGGGTATGAGAGACGGGGAGAGACATGCAGCAAAGAACCACTGGTCTGAGTTGAACCATGGTCGGCCACGTTGAGGACTAAGGCCTCCGTACATGGGTCGTGCACGCTCACCACTGCACCACCGAAGCACTGCCCTATACAGACCCTTTCCTAAAAATTTGAATGTCATGGAAAAACGGTTTTATTTCCATAATTCCATTCAACAAGTCAAACTTTCATAGATCCTAGATTCAGAGTCCACAATTGAAACGATTTCACATTTTTATTTGTTTATTTTTATATAAACCCCACAAGAAACAGAAAAACACAAACTTACTTAGAAGGAAATAACCATTTACTTCTCAGTTTTTGCAGAACAAAAGAAATATCTGTTGAGAAGGACAAGATGTTGTTATCCCAATAGATACCTAAGTCACAGACGAGACACTGTGGCCATAAAGTGGGTGATGGCATCCCTTGGGTTCTCAAGTGGGCGCCCTCCTTCGTGGGTGTTTTGCTGATAGGCCCACGACACCTCCAGAGGGTGTCATGGGCCTATCAGCCACTGGCTCCCCTTTTCAGCGGCATTGGAGAGGTCCTTTATTGCCTGCCTGTGGGCCTTCCCTCGCACCCCCATCTCCCTGAGTAGCCTTGATGTTGAGCTGGCTATGAACCCCCACCTCACTCACCTGTGAACATCCAGGGGCAGGACATAGAAACTGTGGAGAGTTTCAAATACCTGGGTGTTCACGTCAACAATAAGCTGGACTGGACTCATAACACCGACGCTCTGTATAAGAAGGGCCAGAGCCGGCTCCACCTCCTGAGGAGGCTGAGGTCCTTTGGAGTGAGCCGGCCTCTGCTAAAAACTTTTTATGACTCTGTGGTGGCCTCAGCCCTCCTCTACGCTGTTGTCTGCTGGGCTCCTGGCAGCACAGAGCGGGACAGAAAGAGACTGAACAAGCTGGTGAGGAAGGCCACTTCTGTCCTGGGCTGCTCTCTGGACTCTGTGGAGGAAGTGGCTGAGAGGAGGGTGTTGTCCAAGTTCACATCCATCATGGACAACACCTTCCACCCCCTGCACCAGACTGTAGAGGAGCTGAGCAGCTCCTTCAGTGCCAGACTTAGACATCCTGTCTGTAAAAAGGAGCGCTACCGCAGGTCATTTATTCCTGCTGCTATCAGATTTTACAATGCTGCACTGTAACTGCAACTGTGACCATAACTGTAACAATTGATGTGCAATAACCAAGGTGCAATAGTCTATTTAATACACTGTCCTACAACCCGTGCAATAATCCGGATGTAGTGACTTCTGCTGCTATCACCACCTGAACATAAGTCAGCCCACATGTATGTATGTATGTATGTATGTATGTATGTATGTATGTATGTATGTATGTATGTATGTATGTATGTATGTATGTATGTACAAATGTATACAATGTATATGCACATACATACGCGTAGGTGCGTATGTAAGTAGGCGCATAGATATATGTATATATTTAAGTATATAGATATGTTTATATATATATATATATATATATATATATATATAGACCACTAAGAATGTAAATGAGACATCATATGCCCATTCCTATTTCCTTTTTTGTATTTTTTTGGTATTCTTTCTGATCCATTGTATATATGAAGATTCACTGTATATAACTGAATGCACCTTCCCTACTCTGCACCTTCTTGTATGAGCCGATGTGACGAGTGAATTTCTCCATTGTGAGATCAATAAAGACTATCTTATCTTATCTTATCTTATCTTAATCCCCTGCAGCCTACTTCCACCCAGAGTACCTTCACTTTCTATCCTTGTTGTTGGGCTTCTGCTGCAAGATTGGTGTATCTCAGCTTCTTCCGCTCAAAGGCTTCCTCTATGGCACCCTCCCAGGGTACCATGAGCTCAATGATGTACACCAGCTTGAGTGAGGAAGACCACAGAACGAGGTCTGGACGCAGGTTGGTGGATGCAATTTCGGGTGGAAAGCACAGCTTTTTGTCCAGGTCTGCCAGCATTTTCCAGTCCCGTGCTCCGGCCAGCTGCCCAATGTAAGCCCTACTGGTGATGGTGAAGCTGGCTTGACCCTCTCGAGCAAAAAGTGTTGGCTGCCGGTGGGATGGAGGCGGGGGGAGTGCATTTGCACTCATCTGCTGGCTTTCCAGCACTGCTGCAAGACTTCTGAGCACCTGGTTGTGTTGCCAGGTGTAGCAACCTTGGGTAAGGCTGGTCTTGCATTCCACTAAGATGTGCTTTAGTGTTGCTGGGCTTGGGCACAAGGAGCATGTGGGGTTGTCGCCATACCATTGGCTTAGGTTTGCAGGTGATGGTAAAACATCATAAGCAGCTCTGATGATAAAAATGAACAAATACAAACTTGATTTTTTTCAATTGTGAGCCCTGAATTTATAATCTATTAAAGTCTGACTTTTTGAACGGAATTATGTAAATGGAACAACTTTTCAATGATATTACATCTGACCTAGGAATGAGCATGAGTGTGTTGCTGGTCTGAAGGGTTTATGTGTTTCCCTTCTATCCCTGTTATCACTTTGATCCAATCTCAGATAAGTAGAAGGCAATTGGTAGGTGGATGGAATAAAAGCAGGATCCATAGAGGTCAGTATAATACATTTAAAGGCATCAATTAAGGATTTCTGCAAAGGTTCCTCAAGGTATTGGAACATTGCTGGAGAACAAAGACACTACCTATAATTATAATTTAACAGTTAGATATATTTTCAAATGTAAAACACAAGACAATTTATTACTAAACATTCTTAGTGTTTTTGAATACATGTTATTTTCTGTGGGCTTCCTCTGCTGAAATTGTGACAGACTACTGTGGAGACATGCACCATTGCACATGTTTTGTCAAAACTGTCAAAGGGATTTAGCATGTGACTGATGTTGAAACACAAGAAACAAACAGAAAGGGATTTTATCCAAGCCGATTCCCTACAGTTTTCTATGGGGACAGTGATTGATTTATTTTGATGGTCTTTAAGAAAGTGGGACATGAAGCCAACAGCCGTCATCCAGAGTCTGAGCCTGTAATAGCAGGAAGAAATGGGGGTGCACTAGTGAAGTGGCATTTTTATGGTTGATCCTAAAGCAGTGAGGGATGGTAGTTGCTAGTCGCGCAGAAAGCACTTGTCACGGTGCTCTGGCTCTTTTGATTGAAACATAAACACCTTGAGAGATGCAAGCGCACTTGGGAGCAAGCCAGGGAAAGCAGATATAGTAGAATAAGTGTGTGTGTGTGTGTGTGTGTGTGTGGTGGGTAGGGGGGATTAGAGGGGAATGGGAGGTGTGTTTCACACTGAAATAGTGCCCCAAAGCAATTCAGTTTCCTCCTTCTTTCACTGCTCAGTGGCTTTTTGAGCCCCACCTTTCAGCTTCTTGAAGGGATTAAAAATTTTGCTTTTTTGTGGTTTCTTTTAGAATATTTCAGTGGCCTTAGTTATGACTGGGTCATTCACTGCCATCAGCTATTTTTGCTATTCTCGGTTTTGTAAGCACAAGCTGTTCTGATATGTCATAAATTATTTTATTCAAATCACACTCACATATTCTCTGGTGTCACATACGATAGAACAACAAATAAGTACAGTCAGCTTTATCATGTACAAATACACATTTAAGGAACATACAATTATTTTATCAAACTGCAAAATGCAGGCAAAATATACTAGGCTTAATTCATTAATTGCTCTTTAAAGAGACAAATGGCAAGAAACACATCAAATTATAAACATAGTCAAAAGGACTCGCTAGAAAGTCAGTGTGTAGTTGGCCAATTTACTTGTAATATTGTTACATAGTGGAAGGAGGTAACACAATGCATCACTAAATGTCCACATTAGTCAAAGACAGAAATTTTGTTTTTGCTATTACATTTGTTTCACAATTATTATAAAAACGCCAGAGTGGGCCACATAAATATGTGTTTTTTGACACTTGATATATTAAACAACTAAACCACTTGCCTAGGAATACAACAGAATAAACACCGCCCATACCAATAATAACCAGCATAAAATAATAGTGCTTGTTAAGTGGTAAAACAGATAAAAACTAGGAAAATATCATCACGTTATAACGAAAAAAAAGGATCTTGTTTTTGCAAGAAAACTATCTTTTCTCACCATAATGACATCTTTTTCTCGTTATAACAAGAAACTCCAGAATGTATTTATTAATTCTGGCAGTTAAATGATTCTGTATAGAGCCGTGCTATTGTTTTTATTTTATTTTTTATTAAATTTTTTTTTTGTTTATTTTACAAAGTCTTTAACAACTTAAATAATATATATGTGACCATTTGAGGATCATGTGGTAGAGGGATCTAGCGTGTGTTTTATGTAAAGAAGATTGGTGTAGGATAACGTCATATTCCAATAAGTATATAAGAGGAACCAGTGAAAATGTAATTTAGATCCATTGATATTTTTATATATATATATATATATATATATATATATATATATATATATATATATGGCATGACAATACACATGTCCCCAATATTATGTTTATTAGGGGATCATTCAGTAATACTACGGGTTTCAAAGTATGAGTTAGTTGTTATAAAGGTGAGGGTAATAATAGCTGCCCAAGTAATTGTCAGTGTGTGGATAAATCTATCTCATCCTGAGTTTACCTGGTGGAAAGAAAATGTGTTGAAAATTGTGTCATATGAAAAGCGTTTGGCTATAAATAAATCAAACTTTAGTTAAAAAAGATTATTATTCAACAAAAAATGTTGTTTATTTTAAATTAAACTTTCTCTATTATATTTAGATTCTTTTTAACCTAAACCAATGCATGAACTAAAGGATTTATGATAAAGAACAATCATACTTACTCCTGCACAGGGCTGTGTTAAAAAAATTATTTTGCAATTATGAATTGGATTCTCAAAATCATTTCTAAAGATCAATATATATATATATATCTCAATGTATATATATATATATATATATATATATATATATATATATATATATATATATATTAGGGCTGGGCAACGATTAAAATATTTAATCGCGATTAATCGCACTGATTAATCGCGATTAATCGCGATTAATCGCATTGTATTTACAAACTCCAAGAATGAATTCAAAAGTAGTGTAAAGAGCACTTTTATTTTAATGTTCTGCTGCCATATGAACAAAAGTGTTGTAACATTTGTAGCACTTATCAGTAACACATATTTAGTGTAAAGCTCAACTTAAACATGTAAAACAAAAAATAGCAATAATAATAAATTAAAGCTTATTGCCACTGACAGGGAATTCTCTTTATGGGGAAAAAATCTACCAAAAACAGGCAATTTCTGAGGTAACAGCAGGGAGCAGCATTACCATTTTATGTTCAATACCAAAGTTTAACTTGGCAGTGGTTCCAACTAACTTGTTTCTGTCATATTCCATGCTGGAAGAACTTTAAACTGAAATGCTTGCTAACTCGATATGCTTGCGTTTATTTGACGTTGACACGCGGTTTTTTGTTGTTGCTTTCTCGCGCGCATATAGTGAATGGCAGGGGGAAAACAGGCAAAAACACATGGATACTTTGAAACGAGAAGCGACTTCACCGACGGCGTCGATGCAGACCCCCCCCCGCTCCGCTCCGCACAAAACTTGTTCCGGCCGCCAACTCACCGCCTCGCCTCGCCTAAGCTCGCTCGCGGTACCTGCGGGAAACACCGCCTTCCGCATGTCAGCTGTGTTTTTTTCCGGCCAGCACCTTTCTTCCTCTTTGAATCTGAGGCTGGGCTGACAGCGAGGTTATTGGCGCATTATCGCCACCTACTGTTCTGATTCAAACCCCTACACCGCAGCAACAGACCTTCACAACATAAATGCATGTGACCAACATGCGTTAACGCGCGTTAAAGAAAATATCGCCGTTAATAGTCTAATGAGTTAACGCGAAATTAACGCGTTAACTTGCCCAGCCCTAATATATATATATATATAGATAGATAGATAGATAGATAGATAGATAGATAGATAGATAGATATAGATATATATTGGTTACATATAACCAAAGACTGATTTAAAAAAAGAACTACATTAAATATGTGAGGCGGCATTACTTTTGCTCACATGAGTCTGTGGACTCAACGCTGACAGGTACGCACAGAGTTCAGTCTATAAACTCTATAAACTATAAACTCATCAGCAACAAGAGGTATTACATTAAACTGTTTTATATGTGACACCGAGCTTGATACACTGATCCACAGACATATATACGTAGGTGCCTCATAGGGCGCAGGTTTGCACTTCAATGTCACCGCCATATTGTATGTGGCAGAAAGTAGTGAACGTATATGTTCCCTGTGTATATGTTTTAAGTATTTAGATAAAAAGATATAGATGGAACTTATATATACTTGTAAAGAAATATATATAGATTAATTGATAGAGATTGGCAGAAGTGTCTGAGTTTAACAGCAGATTTGCCACATTCAACATGGCGGACGCTCTGACTCATCCGCAGCATAGGCAGACCCCGCCCAACGAGGCATCTACGTATATAATGTCTATGCACTGATCTGCTCCAAGTTCCAAACAGGTGGTCCCAAGGACACGCGGCATCACAGTCCTTCTCTCTTTGTGCGCACTGACAAATGTGCGGTGGGAGCCTGCTGGGAAAGGGACAGCTCTACAAGCTCAACTAGCTAAGCTAATCAAACATTTTAACCATCCCTTCTCCGCTTCGCCCCGCTGGCAGAAAGTGTGGGAATAATAGGAATTTGTCACAAGAAATGTAGGCAACAGGTGCGCTCTACTATGAACGGTAAACCATCTGCGGAGAGTCAGAGAGTCACAGCCTGCGCACAGCTCGCCCATGTGGGCGAGCCATGTGGGAGCTGTGATATTGTGTTTTTATCAGAAAACACACCGAGAGTCGGCTTTGGCTTAACAACAGTGTTAGCCAGTTTATTAGTTCGTCTTCTGTTCTGAGACCTCAGCGGAGACAAAACATAGTGCCAAGCTCCACAGAATCCTGTGTGGATGCAACATACATCACAGGGGCTGGGAGGTGAATTTTTAAATTCATATTTTTAATAATGCACAAGTTTAGTTTCCAAATTTAGTGTCCCTTTTGATTTAATAAAGTTTTTTTGATTGAATTGAATAGAAATAGCACGTGGAGATATCTGGTGTCGATGTTTTCTACTCTGGATCTGTCTTGGTATTCTGCCCAACAGCAAGTTTGTGAAAACCATTGTCTCAACATTCAGGGAGAGGGTTTGGTCCTTACAGCTGCCACCTTTACTTTATTTACAGTTATCACTACTTTATTAATTTACTGTTGAATGTTAATATGATAGTAGTATCAATAAGTTGCATAATTACATGAAATTCAAGTAACAGCTAAAAAAATGTAATACCAGCAATCCAATTTGAGATTGGATTGGATCGAATCAAATTGAATTGAAAATAATAGATTATAAATAAATCTGAATCACATTGATTCTTGAAATTTGAGTCAATACCCAGCCCTATTCATGCATAAGCAACATTAGGGTGGATGAATTAAACTCTCTTTAATTGATTAATCAAAAGCTATTATTGCTGGATTACTTCATGGACCCATAGGGTGCACACTATATTTTAAAGAAAAAACTGTTGTTTGGTATTGTTCTTCACAGAAAATGTCTCAAAACAATTTGCTGGTCACAGGATTACTGTAGAAGGGCATTATTTAGAATGTGTACAGTGTGAATTTTCACAACCAAAAAAAGTGTAAAGAACATTAAACCTTCCCAATAACAGAGCTCTTGCCTCAGTAAAAATATCTTGCATAATGTATGCACCAATACTATATTGTGTCCGAAGCCTGACTGTAAAGTCTGAAATTTTGGTTGAAAGTATTTTTAATATAAAAAAAATAAATCTGCTTTTGTAGTGGAAGTGGTTTTGAGTCTCTCCCATGTTAAGCTGAGTTGTATTCTGTTTGTGTGTTGTTTTTTAGTTTTAGATTTTTGTTCACTGGTCTGTCTTTTGGCTGGATCTGTTTAATTAGTGTCCCGCCTCTCTGTCATTCCTCTAATAACCTGTCATAACTGTTTTTCTCTCTGTTTTTTTTTCAGTCTATCCTGGTTCATTGTGTTATCTGTGTATGTGTCTCTGCTTTTAAGGTAAGATAAGAAATTCTCATATTGTCCCAGAATGGGGAAATGTAGGTGGGACAGTGGAAAAAACACATAGGGCCTGCTTTTCAAAGATTCCAAATAGTGACCACTAAATTGTGCTGACAGAAAGAAAACTGTGAAAGCAACAAGTGGCCGTGTTGTACCTGATCATCAAAGATTGCGTCCCTAGTGGAGAGGAAGTACAACGCAGATTTGGTCCGCCCCATTTAAATTAGTAAACTGCATCTGCTGGCAGTTTGGGAGCTACTGTCAAAGAAGGAGGAAGATCAAATCCTTTGCATAATCACTCCAGAAACCCAGGATGCACAAAACCGTTGTTAATGTATGGATAATTTCTTTTGTTCAACATTGTCTTAGACACAATAATAATTTTTCTTTAAAATAAAGAAAAGTATTTTTGGAAGCAGACAGAAGAAAAAAACAGAAGAAAAAAACATCTATTTTATGTCTCCCTTTAATGAGAAAATATTACAGCTTACAAATCAGATTTATCCCTGTTTATCAATTTTTTACTGGTTCATGTATCAATGACCTTGGTCATGTCAAATGCGACATCTGAACAGAGCTTCTCAAGTTCCTGTTGACTGAAACCTCCCTCCACTCTTTTTGGCGGTAATAATGAGAACTATTTAAAAGACAATAATAACATAAATAGGCTTGTTCACACATACATACAAGCGCACAGTCAGACCTGCACAGCACTCTCACCCCCCCCCACCCCCCCACACACACACACACACACACAAACACACACTTCCTTCCTCTAAGCGACTCCAGTCAGTCCACCATGGTAAAATTGTCTTTTTGTCAGGGTTTAATGTCTTTACAGATTACAGGCTCCTCTTAAGAGGCAGTTCAGTTTGGTTCAGTTCGGTTTGACATCACTTTGTACCTGTTTTAATACGTACAAACCTTTTGGAAGTCAGGCCCATAGAGTTGTACACTAAATCAGTATCAAATCAGTAATGAAAACAACAAGCTAATTTAATCTAAAGTTAGTTCTACAGCAACAGTGAATAAACTTCTCAGAAATGCCAAAATAAAAGTAAAAATAAAACAAGTAAGTACTGGACAATTATTAATAATACAGCATAGTCAAGTAAAAAAACAAGTTAAATAGATGAAAAACAGAAGCTATGCATGGTTGTACAAACAGCATATCAGAGTAGCTATGGTGTGTGCAAGTGTACCTTAGCATCTGAGAGACTAAAGATAATCAGATAAGAAATGCCTTATTCTGTTAAATTGAGGAAGTACAGCAGCAAATTGGCACAAAGATGAGAAAAAGTAGGGAATATGTAAGATTGTAGCAAAAACATGTACAAATGGACATCACCATCTGAGAAACAGTGTAAATGATTCATGATCAGATCAGAACCCAACATGCTAATACAATAATTAGCATGTTGTAAATACTTATTGAGTTTGTTGTGAGCAGCAGCAGTTATAAAGTCTAGCAGTAGCTTTAAGGAAAGACCTGTGGAAGAGCTTCTTTGAACCACTAGGGTGTAGCACTATGTCACTAAATGGGTTCTCCAGCTCTGCAACAGCTCCATACATGGGGTTGGAGACATTGTCCATCAGTGATGCTATTTTTCTTACAGTCCTTTTGTCTCCCACCACCGGCACTGGGTCCAGCGGGCATCGCAGGACAGAGCTGGCCCTCCTAATTAATTTATCCAGCTGCTTCCTCTCAGCTACAGATAAGCTGCTGCTCCAACAAAAAACACTGTATGGTGGCTGATGCCACCACAGAGTCAAAGGTCTTCAGAAGCACCCAATGCACTCCAAAATACCTTCGCTAGATGGTAACTGATATCAATTTACCATCAATGACATGGGTCTGCGCCAGTGAAAGGCCACTACTAGCTCTATTTTTCCCTGCTAGTACCAGTCTTACAGCACCAGATGAAATGGCTGGCTGAGAATTCAAAGGTATCAGTACTTGTGCAATAACGGAACGATGCCTGGGTGCATTTTACTTTTAAAGTCAATCCCTGTGGTTATTAGACCACTTAGGGCTGGGCGATATGGCCTAAAAAAAAATCCCAGATTTTTTCCAAATAAATCAGATTTATGATTTAAATCGATTTTCTCAACAGCCCCCAAATTCAGATGCAAAAGAAATAGTTCCAAAAATACTTGTTTATTTTGATTTCTCCCTTGGAATTAAAATGCAATCAATAACAATTAGCCAAAAAGGCAATATGGCAAGCCCTGCCATTGTAAACTGTGAAATCATGACAAGTACATGACACAAAACATGACATGTAACCTTATGTAACATAACATTCAACAGTACCAGTTATCTGTACATGACAGCATAGCATAGGGTACATTCTTAGCATCCTATCTACCACCTCTGGCTTTCTCCATGTAACAATGCCCCCCCCCCCGAAAAAAATACATTTTTTATTTTGATTTCTCCCTTGGAGTTAAAGTGCAATCAACAACAACTAGCCAAAAAGGCAATATGGCAGGCCCTGCCATTGTAAACTGTGAAAATGTAATGTGACATGTAACCTTATGTAACATAACATTCAACAGCATCAGTTATCTGTACATGACAGCATAGGGTGCTTTTTTCTAAACATTTCTAAACGTTCTTAGCCAGGAAGACAAGCCTATCTACCACCTCTGGCTTTAGACATGCCCGGTGGCGTTTTTTTTTTTTTTTTTTAAATCGCCGAACTAAGTCCACAATAAAATGCCTTCTAGGTGCATAGTTGGCTGTAGTGCAGACTGCAGTGAAGTTGGTTTGACATTGGACATTCAAGCTCCGCGGAGTCAGCGGGATCCAGCTCACGGTTGATCCGGTTGAAGGACTCCGATTTCAGCCAGCGTCTCTCAGCTGCTCCCTTCTCCCATACGCGGTGGGGCTGTCATCAAATCTGATTTGATTTTTGTTTCTCAAGAGTGCTCTGCTGACTCCACGGGGCTTGAATGTCCAATGTCAAGCCAACTTCACCGTGGTCTAGTGTAGGCCAGAAAGTAGCGCTACATACTTGGCCGGTGGATCAAAAGGTCCGAAAGAAATGGGATATATTCGTAAAAGAAACGCGAAAGGACTGGATTGCCGGCAGTGACAAAAGTGTTTAATGCAATTCACACTTCACGAGCGAGGATTTTGAGGGGTACTTACAATGGAGCATGGGCTCTATGTCTTGGGCGGCATTAGATATAGTCTCCTCAGGTTCACCTTGTTCAAACTCTGTTTCTTCGTATATATATTCGGTATCGGAGTCGCCGATGCTTGAGGTGGAGTTTGTAGATGTATCAGACAGTTTTTATTAATTTTATTAATTAAATTTAATAAATTGGTAGCGAAAGTTGTAGTGTTAGCAGCCGGATGCACGGTACTAGTTCTGTTTGTGACGTCACATTCCGCAGCAGCCGATTGAGGAATGTTCGGCTCTTTCGCTTATACAGCAAGTTTTAGCGAAATTACTTCCAAACGGCACACATAATTCACATATAATATATATTTCTTTACTCTGGTGACTATTTGAATGCATCTGCGTTAAATACTTTCAGTCCAACAGTTAGACTTTAAAGAGAAAATTGATTTTCATTCAAACAAGTCGACGTGAACTACACACTCGAGTTAATCCATAAAATCGGTTTATCGCCCAGCCCTATGACCACTATGTCAGAGTACCTGCCCTCTCCACCATCAGCGCTGTCAGCAGTCAGGTGATGTGATGCTAGAGCTATGAGACATGGCTGAACGAATGGGCCCTCATGGAAATCAGAAGGCACAAATGATAGGTGAGATGATTTACTGCAATGAGAATCTTGCTGCTGCCAAAAAACCTGTGAGTAAGCTCTCCAGATGCTATATGGAGTTTTGGGTGTTTCATGGATAGGCAGGTCCAGTCCCTTGGCTAAAATAAAGATCCTGGGTGGTTTCGGCAGTGACTGTTTCAAGTACTGAGTTTTTTTCATTGGGAAATAGCAGCCTGTGCCTTGATCCAGACCAGCCAACATCAGCTGGGTATGCAGTGGCACCTTAACCTCAATATCCTTTGTGGTCGAAGATTGGGGTGAAAGCCAGGACAAACTTTGAAAGCAGACATACCCATGTGGGAGGAGATTTTGATGTTTTAAGACAGTGCCACTTAAAGGATATAATGAGGCCAAAGAGATTAATGAGTGGTAACAAAGCATCTCAGAAAACGTCCTAATTGTTGATTGGCTTGCTCTTTCCCACTATTTGTTTACAGGTGGTACCAGGCATAATGGTGGAGGAGAGCCCAATCAGAAATAGGTAGTGAATTTAGGCCCCCTGTCAGAGGAAATGTCTTTGGGGAAACCATGTAGCCAGACAATATTTCCCAAAACTAGTTTGGCTGTCCATTTGGTGCGAGGAAGGCCCCTTAGAGCCACCAGGTGCACTTGAGTTATTATTATAATTCCACTCGTCACTACTTTTCATTTAAGGCTGTGCATTATGGGTGAAACAGCACGCTCTGTTGATGGTTTACCATTTTAACTTCAGTGGGCACAGAGGTGTTGTTGCCATTATATGAGAGACTGGCACAAGGTGGGTTCACATATATTAGCAGCGTGGTAAAATGTTGTGTATTATCGCCATATGTCCTTTAAACAATCAATGACTAACTGCAAAATGTATCTATATTAATGAGAACATTAATAATTTGCATATTGTACAGTTGATGAGATAACTAACATTCTGAGGGACTTAATACACAACTGAAAATGCCCGCTAGCTTGATATTAATGTAAAATGCTATTCCTTGTAAGGTGCTCTATTTGCTGTGATTAACCCAATGATTCCTGACCAGTATATATTCTGTTCCATTAAGGTACATATTTAATTTTACTGTTAGTATGTTCAATAAAAAGCACTATATACTTGCAGGCTATTATATGAGAGATAGGCACGAGGTTCTGAATTTGCTGTGACATGCCCATGATTCCTGACCAGTACATATTCTGTTCTAAGCAGACACACCATCTTATCCTGTCTGTTTCCTGGTCATTACTCATTCCACAAGTCAATGCAGAGATAAACTATATCCACCATGGTGAGGATTGTACCAAAACCGTCAGATGGGAGACTGGTAAAAAAAAAAAAAAAATCAAGCCCGACATAGGACCAGGAACATCTGGGGACAAGGAGGGGGTAAAGATCCCCTGCAGCTCATTAGGTGGAGGACTTGGCCTGGACATGGATATCACAAGGAGAAACAAAGTCATGGAAAATGTTAGGAGGGAATGCCAGGGGAGTTGAAGGGTCTTGCCTGGGCCAGGATGTCCTGAGAGCGTGGAGGAGTATGCCCAGACCAAAACCTCTGGGCAACTCTAGGTGGGAACGTAAATTCAATCAGCAGAATTTTCAGAAGGTGCTGGTTCCAGGATGGATGGAATCCTCCAGTGAAATGGTTCCAAGAATCGATGGTGGCCAGGATAGGCTCAGGGTCCAAAGGCAAGATGGAGTAGGAAAACTGGCTGGAGAGTGCATCCTTCTTTACATTTTTGGAACCAGGGTGATCGGCGAGATGAAAGTTGCAGGAATCATGCTGATTTAGCAAGGCATATATCTCCAATCTATGTACCTCTGTAAGAATATGAGAACATCATAACTGCTGTCTAGAAAAGTGCTGAATAAGCTCTGTCCATTTACCTTAATTTAATTTATTTAGATTACTGCATGATTTGTTAGATTTTTACATCTTTTAGCCAATTTCATGTTGTCAGAAGGGGCCATTTAGACGATTTCACTATTCTACAAGTTAGGAAGTTAAAAGAAGTTGCTAGTGAAACAGAACTTTCCTCCAGAAAATTGTTAATTTACAAGGAAGGCTTTTTTTATCAGTTGTGTATGGGGTGTCATTTGTAAAGTTGCACAGTCAAAAATAAACAGCAATATTTTGAGTACTTGCCTGCCTCTGCTTCGACTACTCTGTCTCAACAGCATTGGACCAGCTACTAAAACAGCTGTTTTTGCGTGGAACATTTAGCTCTCATTCATACAACACTGAAATCAGGGACATTTCCCGGGAGAGTTTTAGCCTGGAACAGGACATCCAAATGGAAACGTCTCCCTTCTCCAAAACACAAGTAAACATCAGTATTGTCGTTAAAATGGCTCGTGCTATGCTGCTTTCAGCTAGAATGTTGGACAAATCGAGAGGAAAAGCACCAATGATAAGTTATGAGTGACGACTGAAGCGATTCAGTCGTCACTCATAATCAGGAGTTTACATAGAGCTTTGCAAAAGGCAACTTTTGTTTTAGTAGTCCAATTTTGCTTATCAGCAAGTGAACTGGTATATTAGGTAAACATTTAGATCCGAGCTAAATATTTAGTTAGCAAGATAAAATATTTTTGCTTCAAACTAAATATTTAAATCTGAGCTAAATAGTTTACAAATTAAATATTTAGTTTCGAAATTAGATATTTTGTTTAGAACTGTGACATTTAGAAAAATATGAATGACATGGTGAAAATATGATAAAATATGAAAAAATTAACCCCCATATTTTTGTATTATAACAAACTAAATAACCCAAAATATTGCTGTTGATTTTTGACTGGGTAACTTTGCAAACAGCGCCCTATAGGTTTAAGTATTGATGATTTCAACATCAGAGTACTCGGTGTACTTATTTGCTTATTTTTTGTGTGTTTTCTTCATGGTGATGCCATACCATGAAACCCAGCGGGGAAAAAGTCATTAAGACCTTTCCACTAACATCAGCAGCAATGTCATTAAAGAGATGACAGTGACTGAGAGAGAGGGAGAGAAGACAGAGCATGTCACTTATTCCCTCCATTAGCTTCATTAGTGCAGGAGGATGAGGCAGATTAAGACTGCAGCGGATTGGATGATGATGCGATTTGGCAGGGTTATCTGTTATTTCAGGCACGGCCATTCTGGTGCCTCTGTTTGTGCTAGCTTTATAATGTGATGTGAAGCCCAGGCCCTCAGGGGCCGCACTGCTGTTGCTACCAGCCTCTCTGATTAAAATCTGCTCTCACCAGCCAGCCTCAGTCTGGATGCCCTCATGCTCCCCTCTCATTTCCATCCAGTTTTCACTTCTCATCCCACATGATGTGTCAGCACACTGCCTCAGAGTTTCACTGAGAAATTTAGGCCAGACACTTTGCATGACTACACCTGCACTCCATCAGGCATTAGAAGTAAAATCTGTTCAAAAGGTCAAGTAAAAATAGAGTCACATTATTCAGTGATGGGAATTATATGTCACAATGTTAAATAGTTTATCTCTAACTTGTCAAAGCAATAACAAAATTCCAGTATTCACATTGGACTCAAATTGTGCTTTTATTCACCAAACTTTGATTTGTGTGTGTATGTGGGAAGTAATGATTTTTGTCATACAGTACAAGTATCTATTTACAGAAAAACAAGACGTTTACCTTCTTCTTCCTACCCTGTCAAACTGAACAAAAGCTAATTAAATGTGTTTAGGCAAAGGAAACAAAATCAGTGCATTGCACCTTACAGACTTCATCTGTTTGTTTTATTTTTTCACACTTTAAATATTTCAAAATATGAATTTAAATACTGGTTGAAGATAACCTAAATACTAAATGTATTATTCAAATGATGATTTGATATATTAAGGCAAAACAATCCAATCCCTACTGCCTATTATTGTAAAACAGAGCCAACTGAGACCTACAACGTCTTAGATGTCGTTCCGGGTTCTTTTGGGACCTCATTGATAAGTCATTAATGCATACACACACACACACACACACACACACACACACACACACACACACACACACACACACACACACACACACACACACTGTGAGAGAGACAATTGACTTGATCCATAAAAAGAAGCGGAAGACCAGCAAGGAAACCACCCCACGCCACTTCTAATCATCACAAATGCACGTATTTAGCATTTTCTTACTGACTGATTTTTTTGTGGTACAATGCGCTCAAAAATCTTTTGGAATGTGTAAGTACGACTTTGGTATGTAACGAAGTCGCTCTGTTCACTGTGTCACTACCTGATAGGACCACTGAGCTGTCTACAAGCAATGTCAAAACTAGAAGTGCATTCAAGCAAGGCAGCCCTGCACCTGGAGTACATGCTAGCAACAATAAACCTAGTAAGTTAATTCAATATGAAAGTTCTATTTATTTTGGCCTTATATTAGAAACAGGGCAGTGTCGTCCAACAACTCTGTCCTCCCGACAGAGATGTATAGCTCTCCATCTCTGTAGAGAGCGGTGTTAAGGAGGAAACACACCGGAAGCGTTGCAAAGCAGCATACGCACGTCCTATGCTAAGGTTAGCTTTTCATCACCAGATGCATACCGCTACGTGACGGCTAAATTAGATTGAATTTCGAATTTCAGACACGCATACACCCCTATTTGGCAGGAAATAAACAGTAAAACATCCTGTTTACTTACGGAAGTATCCAAAAATAGAGTCGTCGAAAGTAAAGCACCATGGATGATGTAGTTGTGACACGCTAACAAACTAAAATATGCAATTTCTAATCAGATATGGTCAGATGTTGTCTTTCTTTATTTACTTACCCATCAATGACATGGGTCTGCGTCAGTGAATTATTCTCTCTGCAGAATCACCAGCTGCTTATTTGCATCGTCTGGTGTAAATTTACAGTGTATTTCCTACTTAAGGTGACCAGACTGGATTTCTCTAATGAAAACCGGGGACGTCTCAGATTTTGTTAAGCACAGAATCTCTGCATGGGGGTTGGTTTGTTTTGTTTGAACTGCAACGCCGATGGGGTTCGGGAAAGTTCTACCACGTCGGGACAGCAGCAGGACCATTAAATACCTCTAGTTGCGCTAAACGATTTTACTCCATCATGATACACTGAAATCGGGGACATTTCCGGAAACAGCTTTTGCTGGGGGCAGGTCATCCAAAACAGGGTCTGTCCCCGGAAATCGGAGGCATCTGTTCACCCTACCGGAGGGTGGGAGTGATATTACACACTTGCGAAGAATATGTAATGTGACTTATAATCGTCTTATAACGTGTATAAATGTCTTATATGTGGACAAAGACACACAGACACGTAAATTAATGGTGCTTCTTATCAGGCCAGTTGACAGCTTTGCTAGGGCCCGGGACTCCTGTGGCTCTACACTTCCCCAGAAGTGAATGCTGCTTGTCGGGACTTTGATGCAATCAACTGGTTTCCTTATATAGGACATTTTTGACCAATCTGTATAATCTGACCCAATCTGTATAATATGATTGAACTTGACTTTGTAAAGTGCCTTGAGATGACATGTTTCATGATTTGGCGCTATATAAATAAAATTTAATTGAATTGACAACGCAGTCTTTTTGCCCAAAAAAGACTCTTATTCTTCATAAGAGAATAGCAAGCACTGCAGCCAAAATATTGCCTATTTTGACCTGCTGTATATTAGCCAGTCCCTAAGCTTGATGTATCATGAAACTGTCAACCTTTTGGGTTTTGTGATTTTTATTTTATTATTACAATTAAATAGTAATAATAATACTAATAATACTAATAATAATAATAATAATAATAATAATATAATAATATAATATTATTAATATTATTAATATTATTATTATTAATAATATTAATAATATTATAATAATATAATAATAATTACGTTACATGTAATTTTGGTGCGTACTTTTAATGCTCATTTTAAGGAACTTGTAACATCAGCGGTTTTAGCTCAGACCCATCATTCCTCCTCTTCCCGCTAAAGGAGCCCTTTACAGTCTTTATATATGCATTTTCCCCACTGTTAATTGCTCGCGTGAAGTGCACCAATGAGGGTAAAATTCGCCTACCTCAAAGCCTCAAACCGGTAGCATTCCGTATAGATTATGCTGATATCAGACGTTACAAAAAAGTGTTTTTTTCAACCGTCACTTAGGAATGCAGAGCTTGAAAAGCTGAATCAGAATCAGAATCAAGTTTAATCACCAAGTAGGTTTGCACATACAAGGAATTTGACTTGGTGATGATGGTGCAGCCAAGTCAAGCTGCACCAATACTCAACAATTCTAGGGTTGCAATGCATAAAAGTGCTATATGTCCTATAGGATTCCCCATTTAAGACTATTAGTGGGCTAAACGTAAGGCAGAAAGTCATTATAAAGTCTGCTCCAACCACAAACAAAACGCGTTTAGAGAACAACTTCCTTCGGCTTGTGTAATTACGAACTGGAGCGCCCTAGAGGAGATTTGTCTGGTCAGCGCGAAGACTAAGATGAGAAACCTGCCGCTGTAAAAGGTGATGATGATGGTTAGAAATTGTAACAGGCTAGAAGTGCATGGAGCTGAAAAGTTCTGCAGCTGGATCACGCATAAAGACACAGCGTGAACCCCTCTGTGCTTTAAGTGTTGCAGCTGAGGGGAAAATGTCGGACTATATAGGCTTGATGAAACTCAGCCTGATTCACCAATGGGGTTATAGATCTACACTGATAAACAAACCCATAGATTAATGTGTAACAGTGTAATAATACGGTCAATAACTACTTTATTTTATTCAGTATTATTTGAACAATTGTGTTTTTTTTCTGTTTTAACCCACTAACTGAACAATAATGTGTTAACACTTCTCTTTCACTTTTTAATAAAAGTAATACATGTCTACTTTCATGTATGTTCGGATAAAAATGAGACTGAGTTGACTGGACCGGCTCTTCCAGGGTCCAGTCAGCCACGCTCCCAGCTCCACCCCGAAAGTGAATGGGGCGTAATTTTTACTAAATTACGCCCCTTTCACCCCTATATTAGGGGCATAATCTTACTCTTAACTTTTGATAAAAGTTGAAAGGTCTGATTATCAGATATCTGCTGGCCTGATGATGACCATGAAGTGGGTTGAGATTTGGGAGAAAGGTTTTTATATGTGATTACACATTCTGATACAAAAAGTATCTATAAAGATGAAAAAAATCCCTTCTTTTATTTTAACATTGGTCAGTTTGTACTAGAGCGGAAACATACGTAGCTGGAGATAGCGGCATGGCTGCTGCACTAGGTGCAACTAACTTAGCAGTCCTTTTTACAGATACAGCAAAACATAAATTTGGCAGTGAGCTTTAGTGAATGAATATAAAGAAATATGTGAGTCCTCTTCTGTTATTGGAAAGATAGGAAAACCAATTGAGCCTGGCACCACACTTTCACTTTCTTCATCACTCTTCACATCATTAACATTTAAAGGAGAAGTCCGGTCAAAATCAGAATTCAAACTGCTGAAAGTACTTTAAATATAAAACTACTACATACTGTGCAATAAATTATACGTTTTTTTAATTAAGAATAATTTTCATTTAATCATGTCTATGTGGAGGAATCCATCTTGGTCAAGAATAGTACTGTCACCTCCCATTTTGTGACGTCACTCAGCGGACCCGCTGTTGAGCATCGACGCACTATTTTCCAAGACGGCGACGAGTGGTGCTCTGTACGAAGCACAGAGTGATGAAGTACTTAGTGACAGTGATGTGAGTTCTGTGGAGCTATCATCATCTGATAGCGATATGGATTTTTTTTAGAAGAGTTTCTTGACAGAAACCAGACTTTTGACGGAATACAGCCGTACCTATTTCCAGTGCAAACTCAGTCGGGTCCCCCAAGATATATATACGCGTGCGTGAGTGTGTGCGTCTATGTGTGTGTGTGTGTGTGCGCGCGCACGCTCCGCCGCAGCACGGCTTTACTGGCGCTGCAGCGGAGGAGAGATCGCGCTGAAGGGACTTGAGTTATATTTGCCCCCTAGTAAATAGGGCAGGTGGTCATTATTGTATAAATATTAAAGCATTCCAGCACATGCTGGAATGCACAGATGCTTACCGACCAGAGGGGCGGAGGGATACCACATCACATGTGGTATCCCTCCGCCCCTCTGGTCGGTCATCATCCCTGCAAATTCTAAATTAAAATTTCTAAATTAAAAAATAACTTACCAAAAATCCTCGCTCTCATGTCATGTTCAAAACATTCTTCTTCGAAATGGTCACTGCATATGACATGTTTTCTCTCTGTTTCCGCTCTCTTCAAGTTGGCAATCCAGCGACAAGCCCGGTGGCTCATGAATCAGAAAGAAATAAGCAATGTTTTTTCTACTTTTACCAGTTGTGTTGGAACATCCAATGGCCATGCACGTGATCATTATTGCTTTAACAATAGCTCTTGTGAATGTCAGTGGTGAAGTCCTCTGGAAAACCGAAAAAATTGTTGATGATTGCAGCTGTGTAGAACGGCTCCTATTGACTTTGCTTGGAAAGAGCGGAGAAATGCTGTCGCCGCTCCGCTTTTCCACGTTGCAGGATGTGATGTCAGACGGCCATTACTGCCCAAATATGGGCAGTAATGGCCGTCCCCATACACAGTGATCCAGATGACAGTTTATGTTTTTATTTTCTTATTGATTAAACATAAGTTCATTAAATAACCACAAACGTATTCGTTTTAGTTATAGCTATCGGTCCCCTGATTTTTCCTAGTTGACAGGACTTCCCCTTTAAATATAAAAGTACCACTATAGTATTATCTGAATGAGCTTTAATGGCATCAAATTGTGATGGAAATTATGTGCAGCAGCCATGAAGACAAGAATGAATGATAGATAGAAGTGCTCCTTCCAACAGCTGCCCGTCACCATGGAGAGAATGAAAGAAATGGCACCAGATTCTCCTAGAGTGCTTTTAAACTTGTTAAACCGATCCAGGCCGAGCTCGGTCCGAGCTTGGATCAGTTAACCAAGCTGAGCTTGGTTCTGACGACCGTTTACACACCACACTTATCTCGGTTCCTTGGTTTCCTCGCCTCCTAGTGACAATCGGCGATACTACTGCTCTCTGGGTTTGAAGGTGGCACCAAGGAAATCAAAATGGTGGTGCCCGTAACATTCAGGCAGTTATGCTTGGTGATACGTAGTTGTTTGCAGAGAGTCAGGCGAAGAAGGCAACTTTTGGTGAATTTGCTTGACAGAGTCGGCTTTTGGGAAGTGGATAAGACAAACGAATGTCTAATAAGGATTTACAGACGCAAGAAACAACGACAGACGCTGAGGTTCATCGTGTGTCACGGTAGGGAAGCTAGTATTTTTATGAATGTCTGAAATGTCAGCTGACCGCACGGAGATGACGCGGTCTGCTCATGTGCTCTTCGTTATCAGATACCGGAGATAAGGAAAAACCGAGCCGAACCCACCTCTGGAACTGGGCTGCATTTAGCGCGGTCCGGTTGTGTCTGGCTTGGTTCAGTTCAGTTTGCGTTCCATTTACACTCGATAGTTATCTCGGTTACCGAGCTCGGACTGGTCTCGGCTCGGTTAAAAAAGCGTAGTGTAAATGTAATGATTATAAAACGGATTTAGAAAGTGAGAGAAAATGTGAGCAACAGCATATTCTTGTATTATCATTTGGAAAATTCATATTCTTTTATGCTTTTAGCACATGGAAGATGTATATTTGAAAGATCACCGTACTTAGTTTCTCTAATGGAGTAAGGTTAATGGGAATCAGATTCACTGACTGTTGACCTGGAGATCTGTGATCGATTATTCTGGTCTGGCAAATCAAAAGCCACAGAATGACACAGTAAAAACATGCATAGGTTAAAATCAGTTTAATGTTACTTTTGTAGCTATGGTTGTATTTAGCATTTGTAGAGTGGTGCCTTTTCGGATTTTATGTTTTAAGCATTTATTTGTTGATCTTGTCTCGATTGGTTGAGTCTGAATTGAAACAGGGGAAGCATGTTACTTCTGCTCGTTCATTACGGCATTGGAAACGACAGAAGTAACACCGTGTCCGTGTCTGTTTTTTCCATTATTCCCCTTTTCAGGTAAGAATTATGACTGTTACAAGTTTTACTAATTATATTTGTGTTTACTAAGTTTGGAAGGTGAGCAGGGAATGTTCGTAGTGACTGGAACAGCTTGAGTAAATATGGCTTTGCTTAAAAAGTTATACTTAGCATATAGTCCGTGGGCCAGAATCTGTAGGACGTCTCCTTAAGAACTTTCGTATGAACTGTCAGGGGGCAACTTTCTTGCACTTGGACAAGTTGCTACACATAGCAGTGATCTCAAAACACCAATGTTCCCACATTTTCACTTGCACATTAATAAGTGAAAGCCCATAAAAAGTCTAAACTGTGGCATTCGGTCCAAGAGGTCACGTGCCCAATAATAGCATTTTCTGGCGCCTGTTGAGAGAGATCTTGATGGCAAGGAAAAATAAATAGCCCAGTCCATCCATCCATCCAGTGGGGGTTCTAGACCAAATTTAGCAGGGGGGCCAGGGTGGGGCCAGTGTTTTTTCACCGGGGCACAGAACAAAAGATTGGCGGGGGAAAAACTTAACAGGTCAACATTTCATAGTTTAATATATTAAGTGAGCCAATTGTGGCTCTGAAACTGCAGGTTGCAGACCCCTGATCTTTTCTCAATACAGCGGGAGCTTAACGTGAAACAGCTTAATTTTTAATTATTGTGTTATTTTATTACTGGGTAAAAACATAAATAAAAAAATACAACTGATCCAAATGACCAGTCAGTCACAGTATCTTTGTCAGCATTTATCATCCTAAGAAATTTAATATCATGTTTTTAGTACATGGGCCATAATAGGGGTCAGAAACAGTTCCACAGGGGCACAGGCCCCTGTTGGCCCGTGTCTAGAACTGCCCCTGCATCCATCCATCCATCCATCCATTTTCTAACACGCTTATCCCCGCTGGGTTTGTGAGGGGTGCCAGAGCCGATCTCCAGCTGTCATTGGGCGAGAGGCGGGGTATAAACTGGACAGGTCGCCAGTCCATCGCAGGGCAGAAATAGCCCAGACTTTTGCCCAATTTACTCTGATATCACCAAGACCTGCTGCGCTAGGATAGCACTGGCGACAGGTGTCGTTGTGCCAAACGACTTACCCCCGCCAGAATTTGTATCCCCTGCGTTGGGAGCGCATTCAGCTGGATGAATGAATGCAGTCAACTCCGCCTCATTTCCAACCTAATAGTTCCCTGGTTAGCTGTGTCCCACGGCATAGTTGCTGCTGCTGTTGCAGGGCATAAATGTTGGGTGCAATGTGGGGCATTCAGGAAGGATGCATGTTGTGATTTATGAGGACATTATATTGTTTTGATTAAAACAGAAATGTTAATGACTGTAATTTTTGTAAGAAAGCAGTCTCGATAGACATGACTGATATATTTTCCCAATGTAGTATATATACAGGGGTTGGACAATGAAACTGAAACACCTGGTTTTAGACCACAATAATTTATTAGTATGGTGTAGGGCCTCCTTTTGCGGCCAATACAGCGTCAATTCGTCTTGGGAATGACATATTGAAGGCCTGCACATTGGTCAGAGGGATTTTAAGCCATTCTTCTTGCAGGATAGTGGCCAGGTCACGACGTGATGCTGGTGGAGGAAAATGTTTCCTGACTCGCTCCTCCAAAACACCCCAAAGTGGCTCAATAATATTTAGATCTGGTGACTATGCAGGCCATGGGAGATTTTCAACTTCACTTTCATGTTCATTAAACCAATCTTTCACCTGTCTTGCTGTGTGTATTGGTGCATTGTCATCCTGATACACGGCACCTCCTTCAGGATACAATGTTTGAACCATTGGATGCACATGGTCCTCCAGAATGGTTCGGTAGTCCTCGGCAGTGACGCGCCCATCTAGCACAAGTATGGGGCCAAGGGAATGCCATAATATGGCAGCCCAAACCATCACTGATCCACCCCCATGCTTCACTCTGGGCATGCAACAGTCTGGGTGGTACGCTTCTCCACACCGTAACTCTCCCGGATGTGGGGAAAACAGTAAAGGTGGACCCCTTCAGAGAACAATACATGCTTCAAATTGTCCACAGCCCAAGATTTGTGCTCCTTGCACCATTGAAACCGACGTTTGGCATTGGCACGAGTGATCAAAGGTTTGGCTATAGCAGCCCGGCCGTGTATATTGACCCTGTGGAGCTCCCGACGGACAGTTTTGGTGGAAACAGGAGAGTTGAGGTGCACCTTTAATTCTGCCGTTATTTGGGGAGCCGTGGTTTTATGTTTTTTGCATACAATCTGGGTTAGCACCCGAACATCCCTTTCAGACAGCTTCCTCTTGCGTCCACAGTTAATCCTGTTGGATGTGGTTCGTCCTTCTTGGTGGTATGCTGACATTACCCTGGATACCGTGGCTCTTGATACATCACAAAGACTTGCTGTCTTGGTCACAGATGCGCCAGCAAGACGTGCACCAACAATTCGTCTTAACTCTGGTATGTCACCCATAATGTTGTGTGCATTGCAATATTTTGAGCAAAACTGTGCTCTTACCCTGCTAATGGGACCTTCACACTCTGCTCTTATTGGTTCAATGTGCAATTAATGAAGATTGGCCACCAGGCTGGTCCAATTTAGCCATGAAACCTCCCACACTAAAATGAGAGGTGTTTCAGTTTCATTGTCCAACCCCTGTACA
This sequence comes from Fundulus heteroclitus, assembly GCF_011125445.2. Lineage (NCBI taxonomy): Eukaryota > Metazoa > Chordata > Actinopteri > Cyprinodontiformes > Fundulidae > Fundulus > Fundulus heteroclitus. Next base: position 1,357,783 of record NC_046363.1, read on the forward strand.
TGCGGCCAGTATATGGTATTGTTGTTATATAATTTTATGTTAATATGAAAATATGTACCAGTCTAACTGTAAGGCACAAGGATATTTTGAGTAGCTGGTGTGCTGTATTTTTTTCTTATTGTATTATCATTTCTTTGTTTGTCCATGTAAATTGTTTTTTTGAAATAACATTACGGCATTGCAAACGACAGAAGTAACACTATGTCCGTGTTGTTTTTTTCATTATTCCCCTTTTCAGGGGTGTAACATAAACAGGGTAAATGCTGTGTATTTGGCTGCTGCTCGTGAGATGACCTCATACGTTACAGGTGGTAAGGTATGAGGTTTGATAGCATTTTATTTTTCCTCACTCCTGGAAATCTTACTCAGTAAAAGCTGGTTACTGCTTTATAAGGAGTGATGTTGAACATCCTCTCATCTAACCTATGAATTATGGTACAGCCACTGACACTGGAATGTTATATTCCTAAAACCTAGTATCTACACTAATATTTTAAAAACTGTAAATTAAGTGCATAACCATTTCCATGTTCGTTAATATGGAGTACTAGCAAGTGCTTTCCATCGAAGCAGTTGTAATCTGGGTGATAAGTTGCCAAATAACCATTTTGAGACAGATGCTAAGTATATAATTAGGATTAGCTCCATGATTCCAACTGCAGGTATGGCAGATGGAATTGGTTGATGCTGTGCATTTTTTGCAAATGCTTGCTCATTCACTATTAAGGCTTTCTACAGCTCCTTAAAAGAGGAGTGTCTCCCACTGCTTGGGTATTTAGTCACACCAGCTGTCACTAGTTTAGCTCTTCAGTCTAACTGTACTCGGATATTTCAAAGCTTCTATAATACAAATGTGGAAATGTGGTATGATTTCTAAAGAGTATTAAAAATGAGAAAACCAGGAGAGTTTTTATTTGGTGTTTTTTTTTTAAGTTACAAATATGTTTGTTGTTTACTTTAGGTTTTTCCAGCTTTTTCATTTACTGTTAGAATCACTTATTCCAGTTACCAAAAAAAAGCTAGACATGTTACAGATTTCAGACAAATGTAACTTAATTAATTTTTGTGTGTCCTGTCTGGCAATGTGGCAATAAGAATTGTTGTCTTAATGCCAAAAAGAGCCCAACAGATTTTACTTTCAGAAGTGTAGCCTTACCACTTTCACCATAGTGCCCCGCTTGTTTATACATGCAAGAAGCTTTATTATAATTTATGCAAAGAATATTTCATGTTAAATGGACAATGAAACAAGAAGGTAGCAGAGAAAATGTGAAAGAGAAAGAGCATAGAAAAGGAAGAGAGATGTAAAAACAACAGCAAAACCAGCCAATAAAGTATTACAGGTTCAAACAAACAACACCTTCATACCATCACTGAAGAATATATAGTATTATTTAATACAGAATGTATAAAGTGACAGCTGAAGATAATAGGGATTTTATGTGTAGAAGTGAATCTGTAAGTACCTGGATCCAAATACCTGTAGGTGTTTGTGAGAGGGTGCTTGTGTATGTAAGGTTTATCCATGAGAAAAATGCTCAATAGTGGTTGGGAAGAGTCTAAGACCCACCGCCCAGAGCACTGAAGCAGATGCCAGGGGAAACAAAACCACAAATGCCCAAAGGGACCTTCAGAGTAAAGGTACTTAAGAGGGGCCAACACAGGCACAATCCCCTCCCCTCCGGGAGGTAGCTGGTTGCCCCCCCCCCCCCGCCCCCCCAAGCAACTTACCCAGAACCCTCAATGTCTATATGCAAGTGGGGGCAGAGGAAGCCACTAGGGGTGAGGCCTACACAATAAGCCCAACACCCAGATGTCTTACCCCACCCTAAATTAATGCCCTACATACATGTGTGATGTGAGGATGTTATGAATGAAAGTGTGTGAGATGCATTATAAAATTGGGGTCAGGGATGTCACCAGA